>NC_085085.1:14954542-15234542 GCF_963422355.1 Corticium candelabrum
CCAAATTGTCGATTCTTCCCATTATAGCTAGTACTAGTTATTAACAAATATCCGGGAACTGAATTATTGCACCACTAGGTTGTACGTTTACTGTAGGTACACTGTACTGGGCCACCTATCGTGAAGGGGGTTTGGCCACGCGAGACTATACGTGTAAGCGGATGTAGCAGGTTTTACTCTACGAATCCCACGCAGCTGCAGCAGCCGTAGGGAACACCATGCAGACAAGAATAACCGAGCTTCCTAACAGACTAACGGAAAACATTGATGCAGCGTCACCAGAGGCATGCACAGATGCTTGAGTTTCCTTGTTTTCGAATACAATAATTATTGCATTGTGTTGCAGGAAATTCTCGAAATGCTGCAGCAGTGTGATGAGCAAATGTTTGAGGGATGGGAATGCTATCCCCACGTAGCTTCTGACTGTCACGTAAAAACGCTCGCTACAACAGCATCTGTCGCTGCAGAGATGCTAGAGGTATAGGATAGCACAAGCAACACCGCAGTGTGGGTGATGGATCAAAGGTCATGATCGACCCACTGCGATCTCTCATTTGGGTGATGCTCTCAATCTATATTGAGAAATACTTGGCAACTCAGTGTGAACACGCCCTAGCGTTGTTCAACTGATTGCGTGAAATGACATGATGAGAGTGACTGAACACTGTGCCATGGGCACGTGAGACTGCATGCATGAGGTCTCTGTGCACGCATGATCATATCTGCAGTTTCTCGCTTACATCAACAATACAATTTAAACACCATACAATATATGACGTCCATTCTATAAAGAATGTCGACCTAGACCCTGGAGCGTATAGCTACCTAGTTGTTCCATGTATTTGTCCTAAAAGGTTACCATTCCAGCAGACTTTTAGAATATAGTTACAGTATATATATATATATATATATATATATATATATATATATATATATATATATATATATATATATATATAAGCCTGTCCTTCATGACCAGTTGGATAGTAGATACTCCAACATTGCAACATAACCGCATCATAGATAAATCGTAGAATGAAAAACATTAATAATTAATTAGGCACTGACTTTATGTATTTATTTTTGTTTTGGCAGAACAACATTAAGAATGATTCGAAAAATGTAAGTCTGGAGCATATCAATAATCGTTGAGAATATGTTGTCTTAATTATTATAATTTACTATTTCTATGCAGGCATTTGTTTTCAGCGGCTGTGGTACAAGTGGCAGAATTGTATGTCACTCGTATACACAGGCACACTTATTTGCACCTCTGTTTGACAATGTATTGATTAATTAAGGCATGGCTGTGTGCTCGAACATTCAACCAATGCCTTGACAAGTTTAGCATATGTCCTTGCTTCCACTACCTCATCGCTGGCGGAGATCCCAGTCTGATTAGAGGACAAGAACTACCAGAAGACAATCCAATTCAAGGTTTAATGCAATTAAATAATGCAGAAATATACATTAATTAAAACATTTGCTTCCTTAGGAGTTCAAGATCTTCAACAGTTTGTTGAAGGCAATGACTCTGTTATGGTTAATCAATAAATTAACTATAAAGCTTGTGCAGCTGTTTTAATTTAGTATTCTTCTATTCTAATTTTTAGTATTTTGGTATTACGTGTGGCCTTTCTGCTCCATATATAGCAGGACAGATTGACTATGCCATGAAACAGGTTAGTAACTTACACAATATGGCAATTTTTCTCACTAGATGTTTTTCTCGTTTCTTGATTCAGGAAGCAATAACACCTGTGCTAATAGGTTTCAATCCTGTGTCTCTGGCAAGGGACATACCAATCGAAAACTGGCAGAAAAAAACTTGCAGACAGGTGTGTCACACCTAATACACAAAACCAATTTCACAAGTTCGTACACTACTTTATGATAAATTTGGCAGCTGATACTATGAATTGAAGGGCGAGAAACAATGTGGCAGAGGCTAGAGAAACATCTCAGAATGTCTATTCTTTAGTTTTATCCTTATAGATCTACAGGCACAACGGTACAGCTTCACTACCCTCGCGTAGGCAGACCCTTTCCTGCTTACAATTTTACAGCTGCTTCCAAACACACACACACACACACACACACACACACACACACACACACACACACACACACACACACTTGACTAACACGTAGCTGAATGATGTAGGTATTTCTTTGCCTTGAAAATGAAGTCATGCACAACCGTGGTTTCATTCTCAACCCAATTGTTGGACCAGAATCAATTGCCGGTACAAACACTAATAATTGCGACTCCACTGGTAAAGACAATGTTGCAAATTTGTTGAATTAGGATCCACAAGAATGAAAGGTGGCAGCATGACTAAGATTCTCCTGGAAACTATCTTCCTTACCGCACTGAATCAAGTGATTATCTCATGCCCTTGTCCCTCTGCTGGCCGAGTCAGTCTCTCTACAACAGACGACACAACAGAGCAGACACCTGAAATGACCAAGAATATGTCAGATTGTTTGAGTACGAACGGTGCTGAAAGTACGGTACTTGTTCGGAGTTTATTGGACTTGTATCATCGTGCAGCTCAAGCAGCATATAGGTACAGTTAGGATCATTCTACAAGGCAACTGATATAGATTTACACACTTTGTTGCAGTTCAGATAAAAGGAATCTTTCCGTTGTCTTGAACTGTGCTGGTGAAAGTCTTCGTAAACCTCAGGGTCATGTCTATTACCTTGGCTCGGAATCATTTGGCTTGATTGGGTTAGTTCATATACGATATCCTCTATACCTTTTGGCATATAAGTTGTGCTGGTTTTGTTCAGACTTGTTGATGGGTCAGAGATGCTGGCAACATTTGGTGCCAGTCTGGATGATGTGAGAGGATTTGTTGAGGGTGGATGGTCAACTTGCAAAAATCAGAATGGTACATGCACTGCCCTTTCCATGCCTTTCAGTGCTGCTGATCCATGTGTGTTATGCGCAGGAGACATCAGTAGCAAAGGTCGTGTGTTCAGAATATCAACGGATCATTTCAAGGCAGATATTCTGCCACACCTGACCAGTGATGATCTTGTAATATTTCTCGGCCCCGAGATCAGTTCATCTTGTCTATTGGACAGGTCTTACTTTCTGTCAAGTGATATAGCCAATACTCACATGATAGATGTTATTTAATTAAAAGGCTTTCTATGAGTCATGCTCAACTAGCATGCATTTCCATAGCGGAATTTGATGGCCACAGTCATCGCCCGATGATTTCCGAATCAAGGTATAGTATAGTAGTAAAGTATTATGTTAGAATCATGAGGTTAACATGCACTTCAGATACTGTGTCAACCCTGTTCTTAAACCACCTCAATGGACAGGCACAAGCAGCTTTGCATTGGGTACAGTACCACATGGTAATACTAGTCTATTGTAACCTCATCTCAATGGGTGTTTGTACCTTTTGTACCAGCTAATGATGCAGAAATGCTGGCTACCGAGCTGAGTGTGAAGATAGCAGTCAACGCAATTTCTACAGGAGCAAACACTCTGACGGGGAGAGTGTACAAGAATGCAATGATAAACGTGACTGTTGCCAATAACAAGGTATAAACACAGTGACCAAGGCTGGCACATGTTGCAAATCACAACTTCCGTCTCCTCTAGCTCTTTCATCGATCAATCAACATCATCTCCCAGCTAAGTCAAAGACCTGTAGAAGCATGTCGTGCTGCTCTGCTGTCAGCAATCTACAGCACAAATATAGCACTCGATAAAGTGTTTCTTCTGCACACATACAACGTGATATAAATTGCCTTATGATGTGGTTTCTGTAGGTTGACAAGAAGCCAATTTCAGAGCATATATTGATGGCAGTGAAAGTCAAAATGGTGCCATTGCCCAGTCATTCTAATTTCATCTATGAATTATTAACTTTTGATTTTAGGCCGTTCCTACTGCTATACTCATTGCTAGTGGAAAAGCGAAAACAGTCAGTGAAGCACAAAGAATGCTCCAGTCAGTAACAAGCATCCGCCTATTAGTACAGCAAATTTGACAAAACGCATTGCAATGACAGGCAATTACGTAGACATATTCCATTGTTGTACAGGCAATTAAGTTATCCAGTTATAATACCACTCCACTTATAATCACATGATGTTTACTCAATACATTCGAGTGTAAGTTACATGTACTTACATACACAACAATTGCTAGCAGTATTGACATCAGTGTGCCATGTGGTACGTGTTTTATTTCCGCCCGCCTACCCACACACATTCCCAACCTCAAATCCAGCTTACAGACAAGTGAAAGTTACAAATCCCTGCAGTTGGAGTACCAGACAACCAATGCATTTCAAACCACCATTCTACAACAGAAAGTCATTACAAGACCGTACAGCATCTTATTTTGCCTTATCATGAGCATGTTGTTTCACGAGTTCCAGAGCTTTCTTGTCGAATCTTTCTCGATTCTTTACATATTCTTCAGCAATATCTGCACGAAGTGGATGATCAGGCTCTGGTTCATCCACTAAATCTACCAGACTTTGCATCACTAAACACAACAACAAACTATTATCAAACTATTATGCAATGTTATTCCACAAAGAGCAGAGCAACCTTGGTCTGTTTTAACTGCTGGCTTCCAGTTTTCAGCACTAATAATAGGCAAACACACCTGCCCCTTTTCGTCAACATTCGGGTGATAAATTGGTGTCTTGAATGTAATCTTAGATGCACAGCAACAGAATCATGCAATTAGTCAATTTTCCAAGCAAACCTGATCAGACCTTAGGCGGCTTAAAGGGATATTCAGCAGGAAAAGCAATATCGATCAAGAATTGACCTTCTTTGAAGGGCATTTTAGTCTAAAACACACAGATACGTTGTAATCTCAATAGTCATCACTCAAGATGAATACATGATCATTTGTCAGTCCAGAAATGTGGTGTGTGTGTGTATGTCGTGGTATGTGTGTGTGTGTGTGTGTGTGTGTGTGTGTGTGTGTGTGTGTGTGTGTGTGGTGTGTCTGTGTGTGTGTGTGTGTGTGTGTGTGTGTGTGTGTGTGTGTGTGTGTGTGTGTGTGTGTGTGTGTGTGTGTGTGTGTGTGTGTGTGTGTGTACTAAATGATATGCTTTGCAGAAAATTGCCTTCACATTCAGACCAAGCAAGCAAGGCACACAAACTAGATGCTACAGTAGCACACTGAAATCTCTGTATATTCAACTAACTAAAGAATAATTCCCCAAGCAAACACAGCTATATCGATATATTAACACCAAACTTACAAATGAGATGCACGTCTAGAACAGATCCGTCTTTCATGAGCTATCTTTTCAGTTAAATGAGCAATCACACCAACTACACAACTACATTCTACAAGCTTGGCATATAATACTCCTTTCATGTCACTCGGTGTATCATTCAAGCAATCAATAGTCAACGCAGCTAATCAGTTATACACAATTTTTTCTTGAAAACATATGATTCAAGTCTGCTGAGACCCATTGGCATGTGCACGCCTGGAGTTAATGAGCAATGCAATGCACATGCACGAGTGCAAGCAAATGTTCAGATGACTGCATGACCAAGTGTGCCGCACATAAAATTTCCTAGGCCAACCATATTCATAGCTCATACAATCCTGAAATCTGCTCTGATCACCAGTAGTTAATGTGGTTGTTGAGATTACACGGTCACCCAACAAATGGTTGTTAATGTACTCAATATAATTCTCCTAGTAAAATTGTGTAAAGGTATAGCAATGATGCCTAGGAAAGAAGTGGCATAAAATTGAAACTGGGCAAAAACTGATTCAGTCAGGTGATTGGAAACAAGCAATTTTAGCTTGGCCAATCTCACAACTAGCTGCCGTCGTCCCTGATACACAAGACAACAGTTATTTCTGAGGGCTGTCACCAACTTGACTAACCAGAGTCAAATATGTTAAACAGGCAACTGGTTAGGCAACCATTGGTTATGACAAACTGCAGTATTTTCTAGAGTGAAGTTCCCGTCTGCATCGTGTCATGTGTATGTGAACCAAAACACCACAATATACAGTACAAATACGCTGCTGGTTATATTGTAATCACACGACTTACAGGAACAATGAGACAATGCCATAGTAGAATATTATCATCTGTTGTGACCCTTTTGCAATAGGAGATGGTCTTAGCGTCAATCTTTTTCTGGATGTCAACTAGTTCCTAGATAATTCATTAAACGTTATTAGTCACACACTATATACCACTGCTGAGTAAGAAAAATTCATATTTCTACATTCTAGATGATGAACGCATGAATTCAAACATAAAATAGAAACACAACATATACAAATTGAAGCACAACTGCGCTACCGTCACATCAAGCTTGCACATGTTCAGCTAGCAGTGTGACTACTACACAGTGTGACTACTACACAGTGTGATTATTACACATAGTCACAGCAGATAGGATAACAACAGAGGACTAGTGAACGGCTACTTCAAATAGAAACTAAACCTCTAGACGCTAGTCAGGGTACATCGCTCTCAGACGAATGACAAAGACTCCCCCTATCTCTCCTCTAAACCTCCAATCATCTAGTTTGAGTTTCAAAGCGACAGACTACTTCAGACACGTGAACAACAATGCTTCAGTGCTGACATATCCAAATCCACACCGGCCTCCCTCCTCTACTCTCGGTTGACTCTAACAAGCCTCGTCATCGTGAATCAAAGAACACACGGTGACATACACATGATGGTTGATTGTAGCTCTTAGAAATGTACGTTATATAATAGCCTTAGAAGTCCATAACTTATGGCTAGTATTCGTTTCCGTCAGAGAGATGTGAGCAGTCGATGTTAGAAATCTGAAGGTAGCCACACGTGCACTCGGAAGGAAGTCCGATACCCAAGAATTCAGGATTCTGCGTCGCTGTCCGTCTCAACAGCCGAGTCGTTCGTAAACACTTAAAATTTGTAATTCATAGACATCGTGTCTAAAGAAAAGCTTTCTCTCACCTTCTGCAGTCTCCTGGTAGCAGCCATTGCTTGAAGTGATGAAATGCGCAAGCGTAGACTTATGTCAACTTATCATCCACACCCACCTTTTTGATATCTATATGATGACCAGACCTGTAGAAGTTAGCAGTTTAGTTAGCGCTATGCTAGAATTCTTAGTACAAGCAAATAATACTAAATACCATCAAGCTGCTGTATTTAAAAATTTTTTTAATAACACGTGATGGTGGTCTAAACCTCTACTTATCTGTTCATCTCATCAACTTGGAACACATCCTATATGCACAAGTAGTTCCTACACACAGACCACACACACACACACACACACACACACACACACACACACACACACACACACACACACACACACACACACACACACACACGCACACACACACTTCTACGTTTTATGATGTATTTCTACAACATACAGATCAGAAATTAATAGTAACCATAGAAATATTACAAATATAGTGAGACTTTAGATATCTGGTAGTTTGTTTGCAAAGATTAAGAGAGCGTGTCAGGCCTACTACCCTCAGCAATTGACAATTGCATTACATGTGTAGCTCTGAAATACTTAGATGCATTATCTCAAGATTCAAAAGAGCTTGCTACAAAACGTTGAAGTGAGGAAAACCAATAGTCCATCATCTGAAAAGTCCCCATTCTCGCCTCAGACATGTCTTAATTTTTGCCTACATACTATCGTTTTTCATTGGTATGATAACAATCACCACTGTATTCCTCCTCCTTTTCTTGTGCAATTTCAACTTCTGATGTGAGGTGACATTTCTCGATTTATTGTATCATGTCACAAGAACTAGTGTACATTGTACTTTTCTAGCAATTCAAAACACACCGTTGTGTCAATCAAATACGTTTATCTGTCATCAGACAAAGACTGCTTTTCCAGACGTTGAGACAATTTCTTTTCATACTCTTTCTCGTCTCTTGGTTTACCAGAACCAAAGATATTATCATTCCTTGATGCACCAGCCGGTGCATTGACAGGATCTTTCACTGTACGAGGTTGGAGCTTCAAACGAGGCCTTTCAGCTGCTTCCTCTACCAAGTTAGACGATGAATGAATTAAACTATAAACAATAGATTTGAGGTTACCTGCTGACGGCTGGCGTGGCTCTTCAAATTGCTGCCTGCCACCACCCGAATAGTCAGAATGGTCAGAATGGTCATACCGATCATGGCTTCTTCCTCCTCCACCCCATCCCTTGTACCCTAACAAAACATGTGCACATGTGCTGTCATTGCTTATGAGTTTCTATTTATTAATTTAATGATTGACAATAAATAGACAAATGCATATACAGTTAAGAATATAAATCAAATGCATTTACCTCGATCTCGACCTGAATCTCGTGATCTAGAGTCTCGATCTCTGTCTCTATCTTGATGACCAGAATCGTGATAACCAGCTCCACCACGACCTCTACCTCTACCTAACAAAAACAACACTCCTATGCACCCTTTTTCTAATAAATAGCACTATAACCCAAGTCTGTCTAGTTGATGGTCTGTCTGTCTGTCTGTCTGTCTTCACCTCGTCCTCCTGGCCGATCACGATTTCGTTTCTGTTCTGCAATATCCACACGAAGGTCTCGATCCCCATATACCTATATCAAATTCAATCAAACTCAAGTTAAACTACAAGATGCCATTAGCGAATTCTTACTGCACCATCAAATTCAAGTGCTTCCTTCAGAGACTTCTGATCTTCAAATTCCACGTAACAAAAGCCTACCGACCAATAAAAGTCAGAGATAGAAGCTGTCGCATGGTAAAGAGTTCTATGATGGTCATGACATTCACAGTTGGTTGGACAGTCATATCATACATCATCACCAAGCTAATAAAGAAGCACTAAAGTGCTAAACCCTAGGCACTGAGAAATAGTCTGAAGTATGCAGGCCATGCATCCAACAATGGTTTTCCTTGTGGAGTTGCTATTGTTGTGCAGACCTAACCCCAAATCACAAGATAAAGTAGTCGAATATGTGACCTTAAACTCAAAGTTGGAATCAGAATTGGACCACCTTGTGCACTAACCCTTAGTTAATTAGAACACCCTGCATGACTCCGCATACTAGTAGAAAAGCTGCAACAACATGTGCACACCCTATGCATTCCAATCTACAGTTGTTTACATGATTGTTTGTGGCTGTCGAGTCGTTCCTCGTTTCCGATAAGAACACTACCTTAATTAACCATAGTGCATGTGTGACTAGGGTTAACTACACTGTTAGGTCTATATCTGTATTTGTACAGTTACTGCTTTTAGTTGCCCAATGTAATCAATTGTTCAATGCATACCGACATCAGTCAAAAACTTTATGACTCCAACACAAGAGTGGTACGTATAGAAATGACGAGACGTGATGTGTGTGTATCTATCTTATTGCTGATGTCTCAGCTGTAAAGAGCTGTCTGTTATGCATCTAGTGTGGTATTGCCTCATCTACTATCAGTTGTTCGTAAATACTGTCAACTCAAGATACTCGGAAATGAACCCTACTTAGTGTGTACCAGTTACATGTCACTGTCCTTAACTGATTGACCCAATTTCTAAAAGATTGCAATAATTATTGCGAAACACAAAATCTATTTGGAGTGGCCTTATGATAGTCATATTGATATATGGTGTTACAAGCTTTATTACTACAGATTACAACTAGTGTCTACACATAGTAACATATACACAACTTGCGTTTACTTATACACTGTTGGCAGTTACATAGAAACAATCAGAGCAACATACGTCAATGTAGACAGATGTTGTTACCCAAGGCACAAAACGCTAGGGTACAGTAGTGCAGGCCGGTCATGTGACATATGTACAACTGACTAGACGACTCATTCCGCCTACTGCATAACACGTAACCAAATAAATAATAAACGATTTTATTTATTATCCACGTCATAGGATTCTGCTATGACGTAACAAACATAATGATATGTTGTTATTATTGTTAATCAAATAGAACTACCCAAAAGTATCATTTAAAATAAGTAATTACTGTGCATGTGAGCTCATTCCTAATAATTCATTTGAGGTAATTATTTAGTTGCGAGTGTGACCGTAAAGTAGTATGCCATACGAAGTTAGCAACATCACACTTACAAGCCTACAACTATGCAAGAAAAGTTAACATAATTACCATCCAAAAACTCGAGTAACAACTGACACGACTGCACTGAGTTTTGCTACTGTAAACCAAGAAATTTCAGTGGCGATCTATTTCAGTAATTTCGGTATGGCGTATGAAGTACCTAAATTAAATCTCTGCCTAAGTTTGTGAAAGTTGTCAAACCTCTAGGAGCCAACAGCAATGTCCATGAACATGGCAAATTATTGCAATTATTATCTAACTACATAGTGCACATCTACTGTTGTGTACGTTGCACAACTTGGTAAATGTAGTTCTAGTACTGTGCATCCTTGCAGCCAGGAATCTGAGTTTCCAAGAAGTTTCACCGAAAATAGATCGCTACCGATAGGGAATTTTCAGAAGGTACCAAATTTTAACACCACCGAAGCTTCTTTGGTTTTTACAGTATATGCATTGATGATGGCCAGTCCAATCTAATGCTGTCTTCTTAACTTAATTAAAACCCAAAATTAATGCACAGTTCAGTTGCCAAAGTCTCTCTTATCTTAATTAAACCATCGTCCATTGCACGACGCACAATATGAGTGATATTACAGCACAATACTGTTAGTTAGCTATGTACATTGTACCATACAGATCAGAGCTCACATGCATGTGCATGCCTTTCCTACTATACCCGGAAGACTCTCAAACAAGGTTATCTTTAAAGACTACCACCGGTAAACGTTGGATTGTCTCAAGAATTTCATCTGTACAATAATTTCGTAATAACCGTACAGTTTCCATACCTTTGAATCTATCTGTTTCTTTGTCCCTCACCAACCGCACGCTTCGTACCTACGCAGGCCAGGTGAACCACAGGCTAAACAACGCGATACTCGGTGGCACCTTCTGCTCCTCAAAGATGACATCGATGTCGCCCTGGACGCACGAATAGGGCAGATTTCCGACATAAGCCACGAAAGGTGGCTCCGACGGTATCTCTTTTTCTCTCTGTCCCTGTAAAAAAAATCGGCAATTGATCCAACTAGAGGGCGTCAGAATGAGCTGCAGAGCGCGATCTCGTTACTCACTGATCTCCCATAGCTCGACATTTCTGCCAAAAACCGCGATCGAAAACTTGAGTTCCCGGATAAATACAAGGCCAATGTTTAATTAGACAACGTTTTGCGTGCGTGACCCACTACAGCGTTGCAGTTTGTTATTTATATGCTACAAGAATGCGTACGCTTCTAACATCTCAGTTTCCGCCAACTGGCCTTTAGAAACTCCTTGCCTCGGAGTCCCGTGAAACATGAGACAATCCATAATTAAACTGTAAAATGCAGTGAAGTGTGCAAATTAACTAAAGAAATGACTACTCCCCTTGTTTAACAACAGAAAGCAATTCGCTAAACAAAAATCGACGTCAGCTTGATTTCTGTACACAAATCTGTAGTGCAGATGATAGGAGAATATAATCTTAGCAACTCAAGGCATCGTCTGCAGCACAGTTGCAGGATGCAATATTAGTAAACTTAGAATCCAAAGACTGCTATAAAAAACACTCCATCTTATCCTTGCTATGTCAGAAATATCACACTCTCCAATACATTTCAAGCTAGCAAATGCTAATCAAACCACGACATTCAAAATTTCTCAGCAAGTCGTAGATGCTCTGGCCTCTTACTAACACCATTACTCGAGTGAGTTTTTCCCTGGTGAGGTGACGCTGCCTTGATTGGACGTGTCACCAACAGTCTTTGCTCGCCGTGAGCTTGACAAGTTGCAGCAGTGTGGGATAGAGTTCCCGTATCCATCGGTGATGCACGACTACTTGATGGGCCATCGAAGCCAAATACAACCTTGCCTGTACCTTTTACTGGACTACAAAACATACAAGAGAAAACTTTAAAAAGAAATTTCTAGATCTACGTGTTTTATGATTACTATGTACTAATAAAAATTAATAAATTAGGCAAGCAGACAGATACAGATGGACAGACAAATAGACAGACAGACAAAGATGACCTAATTTCATTGCACATGCTTGCCTCACCTGATGGGAAAGTGTGGACTCGCGATTCTCTTTCGAGGTGACCTACAGTTTACACAAAAACTTTGTCAACAAACAAAACTTCACTAGACACCACACACTACCGCAAGCGGCCAACCCAATCTGTCACTCACTGGTATTACAAAACCAATACGTGAAGCTACACACGGCAGATTAACATACCCGAGTCGTGGAAGCGGCTCCGGTCTGTGGAGATCTTCTAGTACACACGGTGCAACATACGTAAATCCCTTGAAATGGAACCCGGCACTTTCGCTACTGGTTAAGTCATCGGGCGAATCCACAGGCGGCTGTTGAGTAAACTTGGCATCAAATTGACTGGTGTCATCATCTCCTGTCTACACGAATCATCGGTCATACACTAAAGGCAAAATTTCAAGTGACCAACCACTGCTGGCTTAAAGGGAGGTTCTACTCGTTTGGCAAGCACGTCGGCCCAGTTGAGATGTCGAAAGAAAGGATCGGCCTAGACGTGGAACGGAATGAATTACAGATGAATTTGAATGCAGATACGGAATCAAGATACATGTACAGTTAACCTTCACTTCTTCAACGTCTAGATCTCCACCACCAAGTCTTGTCCTCGGATCTCTTCTCAAAAGCTGACAACAAAACACATTTCTGAGCACGATTAACTTTACCTAATGATAAACTGCCCAGACCATCAAGAAATCAATAAATTCATGCACATATTGGTCACACCGTCAGTGCACCTATGCTGTGTGTGTGTGCGTGCGCGCGCGCACGTCTTCTCACCTTTCTCAAGCACATCTTAGCTTCACTTGACAAATAGGGAGGTAAAGTGAGTCGGCCTCTTAAAATCTAGAAAGCCAACAACCTACTTAAGAAACACTACACACACACACACACAGACACACACACACAGACACACACAGACACACACAGACACACACACACACACACACACACACACACACACAAGCAACACCTTTTCAATAGTCTTTTTTCTATTTTCAGCACAAAACGGAGGCTACATGATCAACACAATTCATGCACATCACAGTTTGCTTTCATACAATCAAACATGTACCGATCCACTCATCATGTCATACATGAGAGTCCCAAGACTCCACCAGTCAACAGCTTTGTTGTGGCCAGCACGGATTAATATCTCTGGAGCCCTACACAAACGACACCTCAATTTCACAATGAGCTCATTCTTGACGGACAAAAACCGAAGTCACATGTATTCCACAGTTCCACAGAATGTGTGAGTTTTGGCATCTCCCATAATTGACTCTTTACACAAGCCAAAGTCAGTCAACTTGACATGACCTGCCAAAACATGAGCATGGTAATCAAATTTTCATGTGCATCTCATACATACAGATGAACAAACTGAACAGAAAGACATATTGGAGACAATGTATGTTATAGTGTAATGCTGCAATGTCAGTGTCATCTCAAAGAAGACATCCAACTACCAGAACTGACACAGACTATCGAGGGACTGGACAAGCTATGTCCTAGTAGAGTTACATAATAAAATTTTGCCATATAGCCCTTTAGGGTTGGTTTCTGTACATCTCGCTATTAGTATTAGTAGTTGGTATTTTAGACTGGAATAATAGGTTAGCTTACTTGTAGTGTACATAAATTTCAATGTTAAACAGACAAAGAGACAGACAGACAGACAGACAGACAGACAGACAGGAACACAGACATATAGACTGACAAACAAAGCAGACAGACAGAAACACATCTACTGACCAGCAGCATCCAATAGAATATTTTCAGGCTTTAAATCTCTGCAAAAAAAGTAGCATTGTAAGTAACCATAGTCAAATAAGTCACACACACACACACACACACACACACACACACACACACACACACACACACACACACACACACACACACACACACACACACACACACAGTACAGTTAGTTAAGTCTGCCTAATGCTACTATTGCTTTCAAACATGACCATACTTGGCAGACGCTACTAAAATGTCACATATTTCTTATAAAACATATCAGATCAATAAATAATATCATGCATTTATATCAGACAATCTCTACTTATCACACTGTCGTGATGTCACTGTCTTGTGATGTCTCATGCAATGTCTAAAACAAACAGACATAGTCTCACGATAAGAGAAACACATTGTTAAGGAAGTTTGGAATTATCAATCAAATTACTTTTAGTATGCCGATAAATAAGGCTTTGACCTACTTTTATGTTTAAAAGAAGAAAAAACCCATAAAAATCAGATGAAACCATTGGAAAGAAAATACATGTACAGGAGCATACAAATATATTCAATTATTGTCATATACATTACACAGCACTTAACCAAATTACACTAAAACCAGTTTATTAGTTACTTGAGAGAATGAGAGAACACATTCTGTGAATAAGTGATAACAAAGTAGAAACTACTGCACATTAGTACATACATGTACCTATAGATGACTCCCACACTGTGGAGATGACCCAATGCGAGCGTAATTTCAGATAAATAGAAGACAGCACTATCTTCCATAAATATTCCCTCTCTCTCCAACTGCATAAATAGTTCGCCACCTTAAACAACATCACTCACAGTATCAGTCATAGCATGGTATGCATGCACACCAAACTGACTGACCACTAAGATACTCCAAAATGAGATAAAGTTTTCCATTTGTCTGGAAAGCATAGTAGAGATCCACAATAAACGAGCTCTGTGCAAACAAAACAAAAAGAGAGTTAACCTAGTAGTTCACAATACCAAACAGATTCACGACATCTGTCTGAGGATTACGAGAATACGGTACGTAACTAAAATCTGTGTGCATACAGTAGGATATTGCCTTGTGGTCAGTCACTACACAGACATTTCACTTAAGGGGTAGGCTAGAATGAATAAGCAATGGTTGAGACTTCTGTATCAAAGCTACTTCTTTTTGTACAGAAGTCACTCTCAAGTGCAACCTCTCCAACATGCAACCATCTCTTCTTTACAACCGGTTTGGGCATGCATCGTTGCACATGACATGCAAATTTATATGGCAGTTACCCTTTCATTAGACACCAACTCTGTTTTATGACCAGGTTAGATGGGCTTTTGGGAGACTGAAAACAAGAGAAACTACCACAATTATTATTACAACAGATTATCAAACTTCTTATATAAAGCAGATGGCATAATGCTCATTTGTATGTGAAATTGCAAATAACCCAACTTGCAAGCAAAACAAAAGTAAAAACCTACAATGATAGCCTTTAACTTTTTGTCTACCTTTACTGCTTCTAGGATGTTTCTCTCGGCTTTTGTGTGTACTGTATCCTTGTGGCTCCTCACAATCTTAGCCTATAACAACCATCATCAGCTGCCTTTAATACACCAATTCCTGTTTTGTGCCTACTTTCTTTAAGATTTTCATTGCAAATATTTTGCTCTTGTTCACTCCAGATACCTTCCTTACTTGTAGAACTTTGCCATATCCTCCTTTACCTAAAACTTTCAACAACTCGAAATGTTCAGGACCGACACGTTCTGCCGTGGGGTTGACTGTCTCCTCATTCAAATCCACACTCTCCAACTCGCAGTTACTACTAAAAAACAACCACCCAGCAATAAAGCATTGGAATATATAACGGACATCACAACAATTTTGGTAGCATGATTTTGGCATAACATGCACTAACTATACATTTCTTCCTCCCATACTGGTACATGTACTGTAATCAGAAGTACATAGATTAATACATTTGGTACATCATTGTAACCTGGATGGCTAGCTGAATCACAGTGGCAAGCAAGTTGGTAAGTTCTAGTCAAATAACAAGAGAACTGTAGATTCTAGAGGTAGAAAGGGATTGAGATCAAAAGGAAGATCTCGTTTAGTGACTATGTTTGTCTCATCAACATGTGACCTCACTCAGACTGTCTAGTAGCTGGTTTCATCCATTATGAAACTGCACTAGCTAGACATGTCGGAATGCAAAGTTCGTCTCCATGCTGTATAATTTGGAGAAATTCCTTACCGCTAAATGCGTTCAAAAACTACAAGCAACGGTAGACATGTACTACACAAGTAGACTAAACTACAAGTGCACGTGAAGAAATGGCATGACGAGGTGTAGAATTTCGCCTATTCGTATATTACACGTGTCGTGTGAGCGCGTTTCTGACAGTAATCTCTTCTGTCGCGTTTTCTAAGCAACGACATGGCGAACTTGGTCAGGATGTGGCTACAGACAACGATAGTGAGTTCGCCCATGGCCACTGTACGCGTATGCGTAGCTATACATGTACATGCCCTAGCTAGCACATGACAGCGAGAACAAAGAAAACAGAGAACAAAGAAAACAGAGAACAAAAGCTCACGGTGGCGTGTGAACAAATAGCTCTGGTTCACCAGTTTCGGCGTCCATCCATTCCTAGAGAGAGAATCCAGAAACATGTGACAGACCTGGGAAACAAAAATATCAAATTGACACCTACTTCTTCACCATCAGGCGTTTGATGGCCATCATTGAGCTCTATAGGGAACACATCAGCCATTGCCATTGGAGTGGAATTGCTGACTGGAACGATGTGCGCGCGGATACGAATGATACCGGATATGCGAGCGCTACTTTGGTAGTCTTATGACATTATCACGTGCAAGAGCAGTGGCAAAGAATCTGACGTCAGTCTTGAGAATAGTTGGAGCAACAGCTAATGCAATTAGCAAGTAGAAAGTGTAATCTAAGTCATAGCTAACCAGTTTTCCCCTGTCACAGATTCAAGCAGTACAGTGTACATGCAAAAGTCTGGTATCCTTGGAGTTCAGAGTCTGCTTGCAGCCTTGAGTTGCATCGAGACAACTGCTTAGCGACTACTTATCTATTCAGTACAGTACGCTCGCACGAAATTAACAGATTTTAGTGTCTCAATATTTCTTCAATAAACTCGCTAAAACTAAACAATTATTTAATTATTTAATCAAACACAACGGGGCAGCCCCCTCATCTCAATATGTATGTGCAAGGTATGTGAACTGTACCATACTGAAAGCCGGAAAATAATCATATTAGTTGATGCCTTCAACAATCCAAAGAAACCATCCGTCTTTTGTTTATTAAATGATACGTCCGTCTTTTGTACTGAACCCATTGCTGTTGATGCCTTCCAAGGTTCCGAGACACTGAAAGGTACACTGTACTACACCAATATTGTATCTATTATCTTAATCACACAAGCACAAGCCACAACAAACTAGTCAATGCGTTCTTCTAATTTCAACTGTACTATTAAAATCAGGCATCTTTCCCCAGAAAAGAAAACAAACACACAATTCCTTTGTTCATTCAAATTTGTCACTCCTAAGTATGACTGCGAAAATGGTCTGGCTGCGGGAGACTAATGTTTGGCATCAAAATATAAACATGCACCGGGACACAAACACAATAAATCAACTCAAATCTTCCCTTGCTGACTTCACTTCCCACAAATGCTCACCACTGCAGTAACAAAAATGAGACTACATGTCTTAGCATATCTATTATCTGAGTGTCACTGCAACAATGTAGCTTGTGAAAGCAGTCTACGAGTACGAGCAAAAGAAAAAGTGAGAGAACAAACCCACTGGACTATGCTAATATTAGAAATCACACATAATGCAATCCTAAATTACAATATTTTGTTCTATCAGCACTTCTCTGATAATATCAAGCTTGATATCTTGTTTCACACCTGCTGCTGTTGCTGAAGCTGCTGCTGCATCATGGCCATCATCTGTCGCATCTTTTCCAACTATAAACACAAATGACATGACACATCACACTCCACGAGTGCGCACACACACGCACACGCGCACACACACACACACACACACATGCACGCGCACACACACACACACACACACACACACACACACACACACATGCAGGCAAAGCAATTTACAAGAATTTCTGTACATGGAAGTAGCCAGCGCAATGAAGGTGTTTACAGAGCACAAACCAAATACTGCAATCATCCTGTCAGTCACTCCCAAGCCACTGCTATCAGCATTCTACTAGTTATGTGCATCAAGGTATGAATGTATTTAACCTTCTATATCCTTGTACATTTGTGGAACAATAGAATAAACATATAAGCAAAGTTAGAAATAAACAAACAAACAAGATCACTCCAAATCAAAACCCATGTTGTCATGCTAAACAAATAAACAGTTTGCCTACTATACACTCCTATTGCTACTGATGAATGTATTGACTACAATTTAGTTCTGATACAGACACCATGCATGCATACAAACCCATTTTCAACGATGCAATAAACAGACAGAACCACAGAAATGTGTACAAACCTCAGCCTCTTTCTCTGCTAGTTTTCTATCAGACTCGGACATCCCATCGGGAGACAAAGTGGCTTCTTGCTCACGAGTTCCCGATGCTCTATAAAAACAAAATTAAAACGTGATACTAAATGTTCGTATATCCCACATGTCTTGCTTTCTCAGCCGATGAAGTCGAAAGTTCTCATAATGAACGTCTTGTGTGACATCCTTTAGATCCTGCATGTGTGTCCTAATCAGCATGTTTCTTAGTTTGGTGAAATCACAGTGATCAGAATTCTCAACTAGCAAACAAACAAACAAACAGTGAGCAGTCTGTCTAGTCGGCGAACAAGATCCTTTCACTGACCTTCTACAACTCCCCAAGGGTAGAGTCGACCTCGAACTTTCTTGCCACCAACTTCCAGAAGGGTGTTGCTGCCCACAACAGCAAACGGAATACTTTCCTGAGACAAAACAACCATACATTACTCATACAGTGTAAGACAGTTTTAGACTACTACAAACTAACTTTACTTACACTCTTGCTGGTAAATATATGCATATTCAAACTAAGACCACCACAGGTACCACCTTACAGTCAAGATTCTAATCTACTTAATAGAAGTAAGACAGTTGTTTGTATATGGTAGTAAAACTATGATGATTTATGCACCTCAATTCCTATCACATAAGTTATGTATGTTATCACAACAATCAATTAGGACCTGATCAATCAAATTATCACATCATTACTACGGCACTATCAGTAATCTACACCACTACATTTCTCTTCCTGGTGTGCCGTGGTGGTGGTGGTGGTGGTGGTGGTGGTGGTGGCAGTGTGTGTGTGTGTGTGTGTGTGTGTGTGTGTGTGTGTGTGTGTGTGTGTGTGTGTGTGTGTGTGTGTGTGTGTGTGTGTGTGTGTGTGTGTGTGTGGTGCAATAGCTCAGTTGGTTAGTGTAGTAACTCAACTATTAGGACAAAGAAAGACTACTTCGTGCTACTTTAAAACCAGACCACCACGTGACCGGGAGGCCCATATCAACGCGGTACCACTATACTACAATCCCCTTTCCTTAGCTAACACTAACATCAACCGCTACAGCTAACAAATCTTATGATTATCTACTAAACCGTGATTACTGGTTCTTATAAATCTAGTCTGTCCGGAGGATTCCAACGTCTAACGGGATAATGTCTCTCTTCTGCTCCAGTAGTGAGGTCTGAATGTAAACTTGTTGTCTCCTGTGTTTGGAATGGTAACCCAGGTCCGGTTACTTCCGCTGGTTCTGGTTCCACCGCTGTGGCTGAATGGCTTTGTGGCTCTATTATTAGAGTGTCGGTTGGACCTGGGAGTTCTTGTGTCTCTATAACATCCTCGCTACTCGCAGTGGTATTTCCATGGTGATGCCGCAGCTGGTCCATGTGTCTGTGCCACACTTCATCTGCAACTTAAACGTCATAAGACATTGGGCCCTTTTGCCTAACCACTGTTCCAGGTAACCACCCTGGCCCATGTCTGTAGCTTTTCACGAACACCCAGTCTCTGATGTTGAAACTCCGCTGAAGCACTCGCTGATCATGGTTCCATTTTTGCTGCGCTTGCTTCTGCTGTACGGTTGCACCCAGACTAGGGCTAAGGAGGTCTATTCTCAATTTTAGACGCCTCCCATGAGTGCTTCTGCGGAAGATATGCCTGTGGTAGAGTGTGGTGTCTTCTGGCACTGTAGTAAAAATGTGGTCACTCTTTCACTGATGGATCCTTGGGTGATTTTTGCTAGCCCTTGTTTAACAGACTGCACTGCCCTTTCTGCCAGCCCGTTTGTTGCTGGGTGGTAGGGTGCGGAGCGTACGTGCCTTATTCCTCCTCTCCGTAAGAAGTTGCTGAATTCACCACTTGTGAAAACAGTACCATTGTCTGATACAATTGTGTCTGGCAAGCCGTGGGTTGCAAATGACCATCTCAGTCCTTCTTTTTAGCTGCTGCAGTTGCTGTTTTCATCGGGTACACATCTAACCATTTGGAGTGTGCATCAACAATGATAAGAAACATGTATCCCTGGTAAGGGCCTGCATAATCTAGATGAAGACTTGACCATGGTTGTGGTGGCCAAGTCCACGGATGAAGTGGGGCTTTTGGAGGATCGTGACGATGTTGTTGGCATTCATAACAAGTCTGGACTAAATTCTCTATGTCTCGGTCCATGTTTCATCATGCAAGCATCTTTAACACTAGTTATGTGAACTGATGGTTTTACATCATAATCCAACATTTCGTGTACATCATTATTCAAATATCACTGCATGCCTGCGACTGGTTCAATGGTGAAATAACCATTTACCTTCAAACCAGCTGTCTCCTCTTCATCCTCAGTTTCTCCCATATAAATCCGAACCTTGTGCTCCTTGATCTCGTTCATCACCTTTACAACAACTAGATGTCACATCAACCCAACTCACTGCAATACATCTACTCTCACCCTTTTCTTCAATGTCTTCACTTCACTAGGAGTCAGTGTGTCTGCTTTAGCAATGACTGGAATTACATTGACCTTGTCATGCAGTTGTTTCATAAACTCAATGTCCAATGGTTTGAGGCTGATGACGAAACACGATGAGATGAAAGACCATGTAAATTTGAACGTGTGAGTCACAGTGTCTATACACATACCCATGACCAGTTGGGCTAATGAAGTAGAGGCAGCAATGAACTCGATTGTCGATGATGTTCCTTCGGTTTAGACCTGATTCATCTCTCAGATAGTTTTCATATTGCATGTTAATGTATTTGATGAGAGGCTTCCAACTACGTAAATACTCCGCATTAATCAACCAAAACAAACAAACAAGCACATTGGGATAAAAACACGAAAAACAGTAAATGAGAAACACATAATGCAGATACTGCATTTCCATGTATTTTGCTGCATGCCGGTTTAAGCCGGGATTACCAGAGTGCTCCGAAGAAGAGAGGTGATTTGACCAACCTCCCTATAGACTAGACCCATAGATCTATGCTGCATCCGTTCTTACATCTTGATTGAACTAACATAAATAAACACTAAGACGTATACTTTTTCATCTAGATGTAGTATATAGTCAACCCCATAATGTTTGATTTTCTCTGCTGTCATCCTCCTCTTCTTCATCGTCTTCCTCTCTTCCTTATCTGTCAGCCCTGTGTGTTCTTCTGCTTGTTCAAACCTAATCCTGTACGCACTGACAAGACACTCCACATTCCCTGGCAACTTTTGCTTTGTTTCCAACGAGCTCGTTGTTCTTGCGTAGTACCGCTAGCTTTTTCAATTATGTACGATCTTCTGCAACACTGCGGAGATCCATTCTCGATAACTCGTGGCTGTTCGACTTTTCTCTTAACTACTGTAGCTGGGCTTAGGGGGAAGCTGCATTCTCTATAGGTCAACAAATCGAATTGCAGCACGTGTGCAGTAGAATTACCACGCATGTGTAGTTGCTCCCTCAACATTACCGACACTCCCTCACGCTATACGGGCATGCCGGTCTCGTTACCAGAGTCCGACAAGCAAGTTTCTGGTAATCCCCGCTTATACTGGCATGCAGCTAAATGTGCAGAAATACGGTAATAAACAACACAATAATTGCACTGTACTTCAAATCCGTTTCTTTTACTCAGATAAACAGTTCAATTTTGTGATAAAAGTTCACTGTTCCTACAGCTAGTTCTATGTTCAAACCTCTGTTCTAAACAGACAGACAGACAGACAGATTTTCTATTTGAACACTTACTCTACCGATAACAAGCGCTAACTTTATGCATAACAATAACAGTCAATGGACAAAATGTTGAATGTCTCTATCATATGTAAAGTCATCGAAGTTGCACTTAGACAACTTTGACAACTTCTCAAAAATCACTCAAGAGTTGCAAGACTGTACAACTACAGACAGTTGCTTCCTCCGTCTATCTCAAAAATCTGCTTCACTGTTCCATCCATGTTCATCTTTCGACTTCTTGGAGACAGACAGACAGACAGACATTTAATGTGTATGTGTTTCTAGCATACTAATAGTGGACTTTCATAATGTTACTACATCAAGTACTGTATCAGAGATACCTGAAACATGTAATTTAACAGACAGAAAAACTTACCATTAATTAACAAATTCAGACAACCAAGACAAGCACACTGCAATATCTACTTACCTTTCCTTATTATTGACAGCATCTCCAAACCCTGGTGTATCAACTACAGTAAGCCGTAGTCGAACTCCTCTCTCTTCAATCTCAACTGTAGATGTCTCTAGCTGCACAGTTTGCTTTATCCTATCTGTACACAAGAATCAACTTTCCAATAGAAACCTTCCATACAACACACACACACACACACACACACACACACACACACACACACACACACACACACACACACACACACACACACACACCTGCAGCAGGCGGATACTCCCGTTCAGCATACAAATCCGTCAAGAACAAACTGTTGACGAGGGTTGACTTTCCCAGTCCAGACTCACCTGAACACACAACAATCACCCATAAAAACTAAACACAATTGTCAGTCTTCTATCCTCTAACAACAAACGCCTTCAGTTCGTAATAATCGACGACTAAACAGATGGCATTTAAAGCAGTCGCAATGGGATCCACATGTGCAAATACTGCGTCTCGCCACACGTGATTACGACACTAGACTTACAACAATAGCTCGCAGCACTACGATACAGCTACAGTTTATATAGAATGCGCACAAGTACATTGCTGTCAGCAGAAAGACTCGCCGTCGGTCACTCTTACCTACAACCATCAGCGTGAACTCGAATCCTCGCTTTACTGACTTTCGATGGACTTGATTCGGTAGATTTGCAAAGCCCACGAAGCCGCTTTCGCCCGATTCGCTCATCGTCGTGCTCGTCTCAGATAGCACTTGTGGGAACTAGCCGATAGCGACAAAGTAATTATTTTACCCCGGATGTAAACTACATGCCCGGATGTTGGATGTCTATGGCGAGACAGGACGGATTGACAAGCGTTTTAGAACCGTCTCGTCAGTCCGAGGCATCGCCTGTTTTTCTCCGGGGACCTAAAGATGTCTTGGAAGTAGACCAAGTGAAGGAGACGTCCATGGAAGAAACAGACGAGGAGAGAATTGGAGGAATAGCAAAACCTGTTGTTGCGCCACTAGTCGACGACGAGGGACCGTTCTGCTTGTTTCGTCCGCTAGGTACATTCCGGATACTTAAATATAGATTAAGAAGAATTCAAAAAGGTCATCTTTCGATTTTCAGTAGAGGGAAATACCGAGGGGGCGTCGGCTACAACCAGCAGTCCCGCTCAGGGTGACTTACAGCAATTGTTACACAGTTTCTCCTCTGGCGCCGTTCTGCAAGGGAAGAAAATGAAAAGCTCACTGAGTTCATTCCTACCGACTATACCAGGTGAATGGACGATCAAGATGTTCTCTATGGCAAATGTGTTCTCGCAAGTTTTGTGTGATCTTTGTTTGTCCGTCTAGGCGACGTTGATAATCCAGGAGTCGGAGACACGAGGTCTCATATCTGTTTTTGATTTTGTGAACGTGTACTTTGAGAGGTGTGTTTTTAGTTTGTTGACACTTGTTCATAACCCTCCTATTGGAGGAAAAGAGCTTGTAAATCTGTCTCCTCATCTGCTGCTTGGCTTTCGACTTCGTCCTGGACCTGTCAGTAGTTTAGCCTTTATTTGCCTTGGTTGTGTTTTTCGTTGTAGCGTATGCTGCTGCTTGCTAGATTCCTGAGCAATTTCGAACTGCATTTCATGAGAAGCCTAAGAAGAAGAAGCGGAAAAAACCAAAATTTCCTTCATTAGAACAACAGAATAAGACAGAGTCGAGCATGCTTGCACCTGCAGATGCCAGAAGGGATGGTTTGACTGCGCCACCCACAAATGCAGGATTGCTAGGGTCAATAGGAACTACGAAATCCATACCTGTTCCTAACATGGCATCTGTATCATCAGGTAAATATCACATATTTTGTATTGCTGTTGATGAAAAATCAAGAATTGTGTGCATGCATTGGGAAAGGCACACGTGTTGACTGTTCTTTAGAAAGCAGATACCTTTTAGTAGTTAAAATGGTAGATAAGTAATTGTTTCCAATAAATGTACACGACTGATATTCTGCAGTGTGACATTGGCTGTTTGTAGAAATCTTTGTTAGTGTCTGATGGCATGTTCAGTGTACTGGTTGAACTGTACAGAGATGTGAGATGAAGTGTCTAATGGGTGTTTAAGTTAATCAGTCTGTCTAATGCTATCCATAGCATGTTGAAAATGGTCAAGTCAAATGGATCTTTGGAATTATTAGAAATGCCCTAAAGACTGAGTGTATGTCAGAGTAGTTTTAGTATAAGCTAAAGCACTAATGACAACTAAATGAATGAATCTGTATGTCTTCAAACACTTCTGTATCTGGTAGTTGATATAAGAATGAACTCTTTTAAAACAAGACTACATGCAGTGGGTTTGACAACTGTAGATCAATAGATCGGACGTTTAATAGTTATATCATACATATTTGGGTAAAAATTAATATATGTCGACTAGTAAAATCAGTTAACACGGAACTCTGAATGTGCATCTATGTGTATCCATGCATGGGCACACTGGTCTAGAGGTTACAATTGAACTGTCATCATGAGTGAAATGACAAGTTGTGTTTCCTGTAATTGAATTAAATCCCATAGTTGTACACAAGTTGGTCTCAAAGCTAAGTCCAAAGTTGGGTAAACAATACAATTAGTGACAGCTAGCTATATGATTGCTTTGCTGGGAAAGCAAGAGGAAAGTCATTTTACTCCAGCGAGTACCTTGGTGTTAATAATATTCAGTTCAGTTCAGTTTAGTATTACTAACTACTATTAGTATAATATTAACTATTGCTTTGTAAACAGAAATGTGTACACGCGTCGATGGTTGATTTCATGTACAACAAACTGTATATTCTAGTATTACCAGTTGCACAAAATGGAACAGACGTAACACAGCAAGTCACCAAGAAACCAAAGAAGGTTCCCTATTTTTATAATATCTAATAATATCTATCAAAGTGATTAGAATTAATGATTGATTTATAGAGAAAACATGAGGATGGTGAACGAGACAAGGACAAGAGGAAGAAGAAGAAAGACAAAAAGAAAAAGAAAGATAAGGTTGGTTGTCTTTCAGAGACATTTCAAGGTTTGATAGCATGTCGTTGTTATGTGTGTTGCTACTAGCATCAATCACCTCACCCTGAAGGTAGCGGACACGCGTTTAGAGATAATATGAAAGCATTATGACAAGAACAGTTACGTACATTGAGTCGGTCGTGATTTATTAAGCTACAGCATCCACTGTTACTGATATGGACATTTGAGTGCAGGCATGATTTGTACAATGTACAACAATAGCTTTATATGTGTCCTGGGATTGTATTGCGTAGTCAGACACAGATGGTACTAGTTAATTTTAATTATACAACAGCTCTGACATTGTGCAGTTCACATCAAGCAGTAAACTGTCATAGTTGAAAGAGTAAAATCCCATGAATTATAACAGGAACAGCAGATGGTGATGCAGCATTTTAGCTTGTGGCAGCATATTAATCTAAACGTGTCCAGCACAGTGCTCTTATACTGACTTTGTTTGTGATAACTCCTTCATTTCACTGGTGAGCACCTTTGTCATATGAACTGCTTTCTCTGCCTCCTCACCACCAATGTTAGACAAAGCTACTTCAGCAGCTGCACGCACATGAGATATGGCATCGTTTCTCCTACATCAAGAAGGTAAGATTTAATCATCACAACATCAGATTAATGTCAATAACAAAGTAATTGTATTTGTGGTATGAGACTAATGGACATGCATTCTCGAGCTTTACAGATGCTTGGTTAAAGTCAAGCGTTCTATTGTATTAATTAATATACTCCTACAATATTCTCTATATTTCTATAATAATAAAATGTTTTTCAAATCTCTTGCTTTTATTCAGTTCATCTCGATTCTGTCTTCCACCTGTTGTGATGATTATACGTACCATCTTGGTGTCTAGTCTTCTTCTAATAGAGAGTTTAACCATTCGGAACAGTTTGACAGTCATTTTTATCACTTGAATTACTCATAAATATGTATTTATTGTCAAACCCATACAACCAAAACACCGAGCAACTCCCGCTGTCAGGAAATCTCTAGAATTGTGAAGGTGTTTGGATAAATGAGACAAATTTGGAAGTACTGTACATGCACTAATGTCAATGCACAATGTAGTTACTAAGTAGATATTAGATGTAAGAACCCACAGAATCTGTCATAACCAACAACTGAATCATACCAACGAGCAACGACTGCTGGCACTGCTTTCACTGCCTTCATGTGGCCCAAGGCAAGGCATCCACTCTCTCTCACCAAGCGATCTCCATCCTTCAGAGAAGCAATCAGTTTATTAACAATTCGGTCATTGCTAACTTCTGTGCGAGCCAAAGAAATGGCAGCAACAGCTCGGATATTAGCATCGGGGTCATCCAAGAGATTCATTAAAGCTTCAATGACAGCTTTACTACTGAACTTGCCTGTTGTGAAAACAAATCAATGAACCAAGTGGGATCCAGTAAGAAACTTGACACTCACTTAGATTCTCCACTGCTGCCAGACGAACAGACGATTCCATATCAAACACTTGATGCATGTTGTAGCTTTCAATCGCAAGTCGACTGACTTTCTTCCAAAACTGGTGTTTCTGTGGTGAATCTCCTCTGAACTTCATGAATTGCTCCCGAGTAACATGATCGTGTCCTTCAAACACTTCACGTTCCAGTAGCTTAAGTAACCACTGAGTGCTATCATCATTGAACATGTGCTTTAGGTTAGCCTTATATTCCTCTAGGAAGGCCTCTTGGAAGCGAAACCAAGGCACTTGTTGCTGATCACCAAATGAACGATCCCAGAATGTCTGGGTTTGAGCCGGTCCTCCTAAAAAACACACACACACATTACAGCAAACTAGTAAAACAATAGATTAACTCATAAGATGCTGCAATACTAGCAGCTGAATACAGAGAGAAGAAATTATAATGCAATAGCATTATATGACAATTGAGCAATGTTCTTCTGAACTGTACCCATTAGGTCCTATATGCATTTTTCCATGCTTTTTGGAACAAGACAAATAATAGATTAATCATGCATGTAAAGTTACAAATCGACCAACCAAAGCCTACTAGCCAATTTCTGTCACCATCCAATACAATAAGTTATCAACCACAAGCGCAAAGTGAACATGCTCTTTCTTTGTCAAACATGCATGTCACGATGTCCATTGGTCTAATCTAATCAAAATCACAGCAATGAAGTTTTACATCAGCAACAATCCAGCACTTAATATAACTCAGAGACCAACTTCACTGTCACCTTTTCCAACTGTTGCTGATGTCCCATTCGCCACACTTGCCCTCTCGACGTGCACATCAACTCTTGTAGCTATAGAAGTATTAAAGCCCACTGGAGTTGAACGTAATCCTTGATTGTCTTGCTTTGGACGTAACTCCTCCTCTTTAACTTGATCAATGTCCTCTCTGATTGTACTTACCAAACTAGGAAGAGCCTCCTTGTATTTTGACTTCTCATCGAAGATGAACCACTTCATATCTCCCAATGTCAGTCGCCTACATTACCAAGCACAATTTACACAAGGACGACATAGAAATAAATGTCTACCAACAGTCCAGCATTTAGAAAGACTTCCAAGGTGTCCTGCTGCTGAAGAGCAACTGGAATTATGGGTGTATTTGAGATGTATGCGAATGAAACAGCATCCTCACAAAAGTTGCTGCACGCCGACTCTTCGCTTACAACAAATACAAACACCTACATGACAACAGTATCAGCAAATATATCAAAAACCACTGACATGCGCTTTGATCTTGAACAATAAATATTTTTAAATATATAAATATAATGCATTTTAGTTATGTTACTACATAGTGTTACTTGTTCAGGCATGTTGCAACCAATATGCATCCATTTGATCAATGCAATGATCACCAACTCCTACATGTTATCGTGTCCATGCACCATTGACCATTGGATCTGTCAGTATATTGTTGCAAGTCGTAAATGAGAGTAGATATCATAATAAACCAGTTCAATTAATAATAAGACCCACTGTTGTAAAAAGGTGTTAAGATGTAATTTCTGTCATCACTTGCTCTTGCATCACTTTCATTTAATTTCTACCCACTTCTCTTTACAGTAAGTAGAGATTCTCCTCACTCTGCCATTAGACAAAGTAGTAAAATTATACAAACAAAGTCACATTAGATAAACATACCAATAATGATGAGGTCACAGCTATTAGTCAATTACTGTTAATCCACTGTGTTACTTTGTGACCTGCAGACTGGGTACCTAGATTACAGCAATTAAATACTGTATGATACTGTTTACTCCCTCCTCAATTTATATCCTTCCAGCTGTCCAGAAGGGGCACTTTGACGGTACCAAACACCATTTGTTTGTCATGTCTATTGCTTTCCTGTGCTATGTAGTCAACCTGAAGTATAAATAATTAAGTTAACAAATTATAAAAAAGATAACTGCAGTAACTGCTGACTAACTAAGCCACTCATAACATAAAAAAGTTACCCAAAAATCTATTAGCTGTTGCATTTGCACAAAGTAGCAATGAGCAAAGGTAAAACAGGTAAACAGGTCAATGCAGTGCATTGCTGTATGTCTTGTATGTTGGGTGTTGATATATGCTCTAGACTAACCGATGTGGCTACGACTGCTTTGCCTGCAACTCCAGGAGGAGCTTTCTCTGCCGGAAAATCTGCCCAAACTGAGATTCCACTTTTCTCGAATGAATCTGGAAATCATAAAAACAATATGTAGATATTTTTTAAATTTTTTTTATTAATATACATGCCTTGTTCATTATAACAAGGCAGAAACAGACATAACAGGCCAATCCCAAAAACAGTCATCTGAATCTAAAAGTATTCTACTTTCTATCAGTCTAGCATTAAACTTCCACAAGCTAACCGACAGCTGCTGCATAAGGTTAAATAAAATAAGGTTAAATATTGTAAGCCTGTCAAAACGGACTGTTGTTTGAAGTAATTGTTTTGGTAGCAATGGTTCTCAAAGTTTCCAGGTTGGCAGGAGCTAGTCCAAGCTCCAAATGATTCCACTACAAGAGGATAGAAAGAATGCACCTGAAGAAGACACTAAGTCATATCATATTTGGTGTCTTTCTCAATCTCCCCAGCCAGACCGGTGGCACCTGCGACAGTCGCTGAACTTGACAGGTTGGAATGAATCAAGTAAGTACTTTTATATCAAGCAAGCAGGATGATCAGTCAAAAATTGGGGTGAAAGACGTCTCCAGGGCGATCACAGGTGTCTGGCGAGAATCTCTGCTCCTTCAGAAGTGCCTTTATCATCTATCAATCAATAAAGCATTGAAAATGATGTCTGAGAGCGTCATGACGTTTTGCCATAAATTAAGCCTGGTTCACAATATTGACGCCCGACGTCGACAATAGAAATGAATCCTATTCCAGCGTAGACGTCAGCGTCAACATCAAAGGATGCCGCCCACAGACGGTTTCTTTGAAGTTTGACACTCAACTGAGCGTCAGCGTCATATTGTGAACCAGGCTTTAGTCTGACCAAAGCCAAGGATTTATATGTGAACTGGCCACAATGCACAGATCAAATCTACATTTATTACATGAATATTATAATATACAGCTAGGCTATCCATACTATAATCTTCTTTTTTAAAGTTGTAAAATTTCACTATAAACTGTTAGGTCATCTGTTATAAGTATACAACAACTTTGTCCTCATCTTGAGCTATTATGGTGTTGTCTTTCACCTCAACGTTTGTCTATGCAGTGCAACTCTGTTTATGTCACCTGTCAGTATGTACACCAGCAATTTTTGTCACGCAGTCTGTCGTTTTGATAAGAGCCTTACGTCATTGTCGTTTGACCTCCACTTCCTATGCAAGAAGATATACTACGTATAGAAACCATGCCGTTTCTAATCGTATACCAAGATCATCGCAAAGGTCCAAAAGACAGCAGAGATATCAGACTCAACTTACACATAGACTGTAAACGGGGAAACTGTTTGCAGTAGGTCTGTCTAATTAGCTAGTCACCTGCAATATCCTTACCTTTCAGAAAGCGAACGAACTCGCTATCAGAAGAAGAGAAACAAACCATTATATCCTTGGGCTCTAGTGCTACTTGTGGAGGGCGTGTGCTTGTTTCTGTTGTTGCTGAAGTGTTTGCATTTGGAGCTTCTTTCTGACGTTCTGAAAAGCAAAATAGAAATGGGAAGTTGAAAATGGCAAACAAGCTTTGCCTTACTTGACTTACGACTGGAACTATTGCCCATAGTTTTACAACGGTCTCGAGTCTGTCTTACGAATCACGTGACGTGAATACCTCGCCGGCTAGATGGGTGTTTCTAACAAATGGGTAAGATGATTTAGCGTTTTCCAAATACGAGGTGCGCTATTTCCAGTCTTGGTATATCCAGTGGAAACTGCTTTTCTACGTCAAATTCCACACAGACCAAGGCGTGACTATGTGATCACATAACAGTATTAGCGCGCGTTAAAGAGTTCTTTAGACGCCGTTTCCGGGATACGCTTTCGCTGGATATTTTTGTGTGCAACACGTATATCTTACCTCTAGTAACTAATGTCGATTTGCTGTAGCTTCCAACCGAGCTCAGCGTTTGCCAAGAGACGTTCACAGAGCTAGAATAGAGCGACTGAGCTGGTTTTCGTATCGCGTTTCACATGGGCTGTCGGGTGGCTAAATCGTCTAGCAAGAGTGAGTCATTCGAAACAAATATTCTGTATGTAGGACAGGAATAGGATAAACATTTAATTGTGACACCAAGAGGAACCAACAATTAATTAAGTTTCAGTTCAAGAAGTCGATCGAAAGTGATTGTTCATGATCAATTAATTAATTATTTAATGACTTTGTAGAGAGGGAGTTGATTGGGTCTGGTAGAAATGTTTGATTGTCAACGGCTGTCAATCTAGACACCAATAGTTTGCCTTTAGCTAGAGAAGTATCACAGGTGCTTAGCAGAATTGTTTGATATTATGTGATGAATTAATTAAGAAATCAGATATTCTTGCCACATGTTACAATAGTTTGAAATCTCAAGTGGCATTCTGTCAGTGAGAAATTGAAGACTGGAATTGTTTAAATTTGATGTATTGTATGTTTTAGTTCATCCAGTTGAAGACTGCACAGTACCAGTACCTTCAAAGAAATCTGCCAGAAAAATTGTTATCAGCGCTTGTGATGAAGATGAAGCATTTGCACAGGAAATTCATGGTACATGTATTGTTGATTGTAAAAGATTATGCAAGAACACAACTGAAGTATGTCATTTGTATTTGTTGTCTCAGATAAACTCTTGTCCACAGGGTTGCCTGTTTGGTATGAAAGTCAATCAGTCAAAGAAACAGGAGTACTTGTAGTCAATGCTCTGGTATTATATGAGATGATATTAGCTTCTCTATCATCACATGTGCTTGTATTAGGGGTTGATTATCGTTCTCAGTGAGGCTACTTCTCGCTCTCCTGTTTGTAGAGACAATGTGGCATTCACTTATGTTTCTAACAAACCCATCATCCCAGTATGCAAAAGTGATTACAACACCGTTTTGAGTACCCTTGATTTTGGAATGTAAGGTTTAATATTCTCATTTCTATCAGAAAGGTCTACTACAGTATTCTTCTAGGAAATTGACAGTCAAAGAAATAAAGTGGGTGATGTTCTCGAATGGAGGCAATAATGAACTAGCATTCATTGAACTAGCTGATAAATTGGATGACTGCATTTTATTTGACCAAGGAAATTCTTTGCAACCAGTTGTTGTTTCTCCACCAATGTTAGACTCATCTATAAATCTTTATGAACCAATCAGAAATCAACAAATTCCAAGTTTGAGGAAAGCATCTACGTCTTCTGCTCTTAGTGATGGACCAGTAACTGCTGCTGATGCAGACAAACTAATCATGAAGTCAAGCAGCAACTTCTGGGTTGTACATTTTGGTTCAGCTAACACCATCTCATGGATCATGTTTCAAACTAAGTTTCTTGGTGATTATAAAGATAGAATGCAATCACTATTTGGACATGACCAAATTGAGTGGGTATTAGAGAGATTACATTCAGACGTATTCAAGAAATCAGAAATTATTCACATAGACGATTTTCTACTCTTTCAAGGAATTCCAGACCGAAGGCATCAGTTTTGGCGTCGAGTCAAAGATTATGTCCTTGAAAACCATCTGTTGAGACAAGTGTTCAGTATGAATTCAACAGTTCGTTTGTCTGCAGTACAAAATCTGGGTAAGAATAACTTTCTACTACCATTCTGTTTGTAATTGGTCTTTTGTACAGCAAAGTTTAGAAGTTCCACTGTCGTGGCAGCCTTGATTAAGCTGCTACAGGATCAAGATGCCAACATTCGGGCTGTAGCTGCACTGTCCCTCTCCCACTGTGAACAAAGTACTTATTCACCTCAAGTAGAAAGTGCTCTTATTGGGAGTCTTACAGATGAGGACCGATTAGTTCGAGAGAGCTGCTGCATCTCGCTGGGTAACTTAGGGAGCACTGCTGCAATAGACAAGCTTGCTCACATATGGTAAGATCACAAATATAGTTCAGTCTAGCACTGCTCCCTATTTGTTGTGTAGGCGGAATGAGGTGATTATGAATGTGAGAACTGCTGCTGAAGTTGCATTGAAACGGATAGGTGGAGAAGAAGCAAACAAAGTGATTCAAGTGACAAGGGTTCTGTCAGCTGAGATTTCAATGCTTAAAGAAGAACTTCAAATGGGAAGGGCTAGATAGGGTGAGTGGAGTGCAATACGAGTTACGCCACTCAACAGTCTACTACATGGGCATATTGTATGCATACAGTGTGTGTTCCTGTCAAAGTGAGAAATGAATCATTGATAGAAATGATAGAAATGATAGAACAGAAATGATCATCGACAGTTGCGGTAGTCTCACATAGCTAGTTGCTTCATTAGGAAAAGGGAAAGGGAGTAGAAAAGAGTAGACAGGTGGAAGGCAAAGGGAAGATAAGAAAAGATGAATAATATGTCATACCAACTATACATAGTTTAATATTCTTCTTAGCTGACCAACCATAACTGTGCTGTGTAATCAGATCTAGTCTCTCCCAATCGTATGGGTTACTGCCGGTTGATCAATTCGAAACATAAACTCAGCAGGAGTGAAGTAGCCAGTATAGTGTACTTGAGAATCAAAGATGTCATAGTGATAGTGGCCACCTTTGCCATGGTCACTGAAACAATGTGTGTGTTCTACACGGAGATCCAAACCCTGCATATGAAATGACATGGTAACTACCATTTATATCATAGAAATGAGAGTTCATACAGGATCATGGCTGATGAAGACGCTAAGGCATGTAAGTGGTGGATCCATGTCATAGAAACGAAGCCATTGAGCAACATCATCATCCGTGTCAAGTGGTTTTTCAGAAAACTTTGGCTACACGAAAACTATGTAAAGTGCAGCTCTCACCCAAAATACTCAATGGTGACTTACCATCACATGTACTCTAGCTTTACTATTTTGAATCACAAAGACTCCTCCAATGCCAACTGGCTTTGTACCATAGTGGTGTGTAAGACCTTCACGCATTACTTTCACAAAATTGTCAGAGCCAGTCCGACACGAGGCATCTACTTTTAATACCTGTTAATAAACATACATTATGTATGTGTGCATTCATTCACTGTTTTACCAACCACATGCAATGGGGCACATGGTCACACAAATACAGCAACAGCAATGCAGCCTGGTGTACCTATTGGCCTGGTTTAAATTTGGGCAACATGCTGTATTTAGTTAATAAAACTTGTTCGAGAAACTCCAATCCAATAGTAGGATCTCTGTATGGTATGTAGAGTGTCTGGACCTGCGTCCACCATTCTTCTGAAGCAGCAAGCTAACCTGGAAATATCCCAACCACTGACCATAACATAACTCTAACATGGCTAAACAGCAAAGCCCGTACAAACCTGAATATTACTTTGGTACACATCTTACTGTTGCCAAAGTCAGCAAATTTGTTTGTCCCTAGTCAAAGACCAGGTTTTACACAATTACACCTCTGAGTCAAAAAAGGCAATTGTGAGTAATTTCTTGCCCAAAGAAAGTATGCCTCTACTAACACCAAAAATTAAACAATCAACCTTATATCGAATACAGTTCCCAACCAGGCTGCAACACACTCACTCACATACACATGTGTATGTATACACACATGTGCATGCATGTGCATGAGTGCACACACACACACACACACACACACACACACACACACACACACACACACACACACACACACACACACACACTCAAGCATGCACAACAAATATCCCATGTTTGCTCTTCACCTTTCCTGGTCTGCCCTCAGAAAGATGCAAATTTGCCAGCAGACTAAACTCTTTAGAGTTATACTCTTTCAATATACAAGATCCATCCTGCCATACAACAGTACAATTGCAGATTACTTGTTGGTTTGTAGCAAATTGGTTTGTAGCAAATGTAATATTTATAATAGAAGTAAATTATTTGAAATTTAGTATAATGGTTTTCAATTGCATGTCAATAGGCAAGCCTGGCCACATAGACAAAATAACCTCCTCAGATACTTTGGCATACTTTGTCCGGTTGTTGTGACCAGTATCTGTTACCGATGCTGTCTTCACATTCGGCATTAGCTGAGTTCAGCAAATAGCAATAAAAAATCTGAGCAACATTGACGCATTTGCAGATTACCTCACAATTCACTCCAACGAATCGACTAGAACCAGCTCCAGCTCCAATAATAAAAGCACCAGGAAGTTCACACTGCCTGGCTATATCGTCAAAGTCAAAAAACTAAACATAAAGAAAGTTTGTAACTTTGTCTCAAGAATTATTAGAAGTAACATAATCACTATCATTTTAATACAACTGTATCACTTGAAGTCCTAAAATTATTTATACAGCTGCAACTAAAATCTTAAGAGTTCTAATTTATATACAATACCACATGTACATACATTTAATTAAGTAACAAATATATCTTCAAACTAACTGCTAATTAATTCTTTGAAAAAAGAAATCCCTCTAAACGAGACAATATTGTATTGCAATTCTGAGCACCAATATCAATTACACTAACAGGAATTTTCTCCCGATCAACAAGAGGAACCAGATTTGGCACACCACCCACATCAGCCAGTCTTGAGCTTCCACAAATTCCTAAAGTAGAGAAACCATTAAATCTGATATAACAAATTCAAGTGCAGAAATGTTGACCACCTGAAGCAGCTAGACTCCAAGGCTTAGCAGTCAGATCAGGACAATCAACTAAAGACACATCGACTGAAGAAAAGTTGACACTCAGCGTTTTCTGCAGCACTAAATAACAACAAAGACGTTATTGTTTTGTATACACTTTTTTTGTACATTACCGCACTAAACACACTAATAAATAATACAAATACCTAATTAGCTAAATAAGTATACTAGTCTGTTTAGTTAGACATGTACTAGTAGTGCACATTCTACCATCTTTTAGTTCTTCCAGTGGAGGAACGTGAAGCAGCGCTTTCTGCACCGGAACTGTTTGTTTAGAAGTCGAGGAAGTCATTGGTGTGTACACAGCGGAGTTACTAAAAAGCCCGGATAAATCTGGCGTCTGTAAAAGGCACGTGACCAGTCTTGCGCCGCGCCTTCACGCGAGACTGGTCACGAGTCTAATCTGTCACGCCTACTGCCAAACACACAAATCAGTCGAAACGCGAAAGTATTTTTCCAGCATTTGCACGACTTGTCTCTCATAACTAAAGACGTTTACATAAGATAAGACAAAAATTGAAATTTTTGACGACGGTCTGGAATCGCGAGCAGAGCGCGAGGTTTAGACAACCAGGTATGCAAATATGTAATCGAATCATACTCACTACAAACTCACCCTACTGACAGGCTTCCACTAGACATTTAGCCTCGCCGTCAGCGACGCAGCGATGGCAGAGATTACACATCGTTTCGATGTGGACAAACCGCTGAGAGAAGGATATCTCTTCAAAGAAGGCGGCAGCACGAAATCGTGGCACAAGCGTTACTTTGCTCTCTATCCCGGTGTGCTCGTCTACTACTACAAGTTCTCTTATTACAAGAAAGACAGAGAGAAAGGAAACTTGAAGGCAAGTTGCATGCGTGCTTGTGATGTGCTTGTATTGAGTTCTGTGCTCGGTTTCACTCTTGTGTTCTTTGCAGCACAAGATCAATGAGATCTCACTCGAACAGTGTTCGACGACGACAACTGACTGGCAGCCGCGTCCACACATGTTTGTGCTGCATACTTGCACCGAGGAGACGAGAAACAAACGAAAGTGGGTGGTGGGTGGTTTCTGGTTACATTATTTTTTCGTTTTCGTTGCTCTGCATGGTTGTTTATCTAAGCTTACAGTCACACTGCGTCACCTGTCGAACCACTTGGCGTTTTCACCTGTCAAGTGCATGCAATGTAGGTGCAAATACACATGCAAAGCAGGAAAGTTGAAGATGATGTAGACCTGGAAGCAATGAAGCTAAAAATTGACCATAAAAAATTTAGATGCCAAATCATTTTGCCACAGTAGTCGATCAATAAAATAACACTATGCTATAATAACTAACTTCAGGCATTAATTCCGTACGTCAAATGCACTTCTTGCCCTTCAGGAGTTGGCTTGATGTGTGGTAAAGTAGTAAAGTACATGTACTTTACAGAGGTTGATGGCAATAATGTCAAGTATGGTACCCTTTTATTTTATCAACTGTGATTTGAATTTGCTTTGAGGTGATCATTGCAAAACCTTTTAGACTGTATTCAGAATTTCCAAGCATGACAGTTAATTTACCTACCATACATGCCTTGATTACCATATAACCGCTTTTTACTGCCACACTACTTTCTATAGCACCATCAGGACAGTTAATTTTTTACTGCCTCACTATACTTTCTATAACACCATCAGGACAGTTAATTTACTTACCATACATGCCTTGATTACCATATAACCGCTTTTGACTGCTGCACTACTTTCTAACGCCATCCTAGCTAGCTCATATAAGTGCCATTTAAATTTCTTAATTAAGTGAAAGCCACCTAGACAGGTGCATCTGGTTGTGGATGAGAGACAGACATTTTTTATCTGCTTAGGGAGCTGTGTAGAGATGCATGTTTTGTAATTTAGTTGTGGACAATGCTGCTTGTAGGGTAATGACGACCATGCATGTGTGTGTGTGTGTGTGTGTGTGTGTGTGTGTGTGTGTGTGTGTGTGTGTGTGTGTGTGTCTGTGTCTGTGTCTGTGTCTGTGTCTGTGTGTGTCTGTGTGTCTGTGTGTGTGTCACTGCATGTGCATGCATGCATGCACTCGCACACATCATGAGCACTAATAATCACATTGTTGTTACTATGTCTTATTGCATATCTTGTGTATACGATGTGCAGTCGTTATGTGTTGAGTGCTAGAAGTGCTGAGGATAAAGATTTGTGGATAGCTGCTTTGACACGTCAGTCTCCAGTGCCAGGAGCATCAGAGACACCAGAGCTGGTAAAAGTGGATGTTGGAAATAGAAATACTGTAAGCAACTCAGAAGATGACGAAGACAGTGAATTTAATGAGGATGATGCTAATCCTGATCACAGACATAGTGTTCGAACAGGAACAGAATTAACATACGAACTGATAGCAGCACATACTGCTGCTGCAACTTTGAGTGATGAAGACAATGACATTCCAGGTTATGCCAAAGTGATAAAAACAAAAGCAGCAACTATCCCATTTTCGAGAGATTCAGTTGTTGATGTAGAGTTTGATGTTGAAAGTATACATGAAGGAACAACATCTGTGCAATCTGCTATTCGGAAAGTTGATATAGAGGTCGAGTCTGATACCTCCACAACAGATGTAGATAGTCAAGATGAAATTCAGATAGCTACTGATACGGCAACCAGCAGTGAGTCTGAAGAAGATGAGCCATGTCCAAAGGAACAATGTCAACAGATACAGAGACACGCAATAGTTGAGGATGAGACTGATTCGCGACATTGCCAGGAGAGTTATCACTTATCCAATACTGACAGCAAATTAGTCCCCATTGTGACCAATGACAACAGTGTCATAATTGAAGACAGTGTGGTTTCTACAAATACATCTCAAGCGTCTGAACTGAATAGCATTCCACTGCAACGAGAGGAATATGGTTTGTATGTTGTGTTTGCTGTGTTTTAATGCGTGGTAGCATTGAAATGTCTTAGCTGCTAATACGGTGGTCATAGAGGGAATATTACAGAAACAAGGTGGTAGATACAAGTCTTGGAAAGTTCGTTATTTTCGTGTGTTTCCGGGATTGCTACGATATTATGCAAACAAAGATGTGAGTACAGAGTACTGACCTTTACTTAATAAATTTTAGTCAATTTATGATTGTTGCAGACTGCTGTTTGTCTTCATGAAGTTAAGCTCGATGGAGCAAGGGTGCTGATTGGTCCAACAGGTATAACGACGTGTTGAATATGCCACTTTTTGTGTGGCTAGTGCTCAACATGCTTTATCTCTAGAACAAACCAGGTGGCCATATCACTTCACACTGCAGACAAAAAGCTACTGGAATAAGAGAAGGTTAGTGGTTAACACAAGTTCTCATGTCAAATGGAAAGGGTAATTGTAATTGTATTGTTATATAACCAAACTGTGTTCAGTGATTACGTGATGGCAGCGTCATCTGAAAGTGAAAGACAAGACTGGATTACAGCATTGAAGGTAAGGTGACATTCTTGTTTGAACTTATTTGTTTATAATATTGTACCTTTCTTGGTTTGTTACGTGACAGAGAGCCAGCAAGATGAAAAAGAAAGCTGAATTCGGAAATTATGATGACAAAAGAGGCAGGAGTGGTATGATGACATAAACAGTTCTAATTCAATTTTTGGAGACAGGATGCGTATCTGTAGGTCTGACAAGCTCACCGGCTCATAGTCCAAAACAGTCACCTCGCCTTGATCGGAAAGTTATTGCATCTCCGTCTCAAACTTATCAATCTCATTTGGTGGCATCATTTTCACCAGTCTCATTGGCTCCAGTTGTGTGTAAAGATACGGTAAATGTTGCCAGTACGAAGGTAGCTGCATCTCCAGTGTTATCTGTGAAGTCATCTTCAAGCCATCCACATGGACAAGACATGAGTGCAGCAACAGCAAGCTTAAAGGCTGCAGCTGCTTATCACGATTCTTCAGATTTAAGGAAAGAATTTACTGGTGCCAAAGTTGATCTTTATGCACCTGATAAGAGCAAAGGATGGCCACCACTCTCAACCATGAAGTTGAGGAGTATTGATGAAACAGCAGAACGTCAACTTAAAGAGAAAAAACAGCACTCTAAACCAAATCTTAGACATCTTGTTTCTAAGCAGAAGCAGAGATATCTTGACAATGAATTTGATCTTGATCTCACATGTACATCATGCCAGTAATTAAAAGATGCCAGACAATCATGACATTGTCCTTATTTTGTAGATGTCTCTGACAAGATTATTGCAATGGGATTTCCATCAGAAGGTGCTCAGTCAGTATACAGAAACAAGCTTGCTGATGTCCAGAGGTACGTGCTTGACATGTACAATCAGTACTCAAACTAATGCCATTGATAACACTCTACTGAGAAAACCTCAAGTTTGGCTAATTTTAAAACATTTTTTGCCAACCATATTGTAATAGCAACAGAGACCTGCTGATAAGCAGAAGTTGACGAAAATGAAATTGGAAAACACTTCTTTGTTAATTATCATAATAGTTGATGGGTGCACTTTGAATTGCTAGTCTGCAGATTCCATTTATTTGACACTCAATGCAAGTAAATTAATATTAATCACTGTCACCTAGATTACTGGATGCCAAACACAAAGGTCACTACAAGTTATACAACTTGTGAGTATAGCTGTTCAATCCTCTACTAACTGTGAATTATGAATTACATTGTTTCGAATGTGTAGATGCTCTGAAAGGGCATATCCTGCTAACAAGTTCTACAATCGAGTTGCTTCATATCCATTTGATGACCACTGTGCTCCAACACTCCCTCTTGTGTCTGCGTTCTGTGAAGATGTGGTAATAATTTAAAGTCTATTGTGGCTTGTCTACAGAATCTCAAATGGTACAGACACTGTACATGTACATATCTGTAGCATTTGTGGCTAACTCTGCATCAAGACAACGTTGCAGTGGTCCACTGTAAAGCTGGGAAAGGCAGAACGGGGTGTCTCATTTCAGCATATCTTCTTCATGTTGGAGCGTAAGTGTTCATTGGAAGTGTTAGGTGCTACATACATAATTATTAATTAGTGTTAGTGGTCTGTGTTGTCTGGGACCCACAAAGTGGCATGAAAGTAAATTAAGATCTGAATTGATGGAGATTTTCAGGACTATGAGCAATGCAGAGTGAAGTGATGATTGGTCTAACAACTTTGATGTTCATACAGGCAAAGATTATGAAACAATTAGAAATAGTCAGACACTTTAGCAATAGACAAACTGCTATGAGATGAGTGAGTTAGAAGAACAAACACACACAAGGCACACACAGTAAGAGGAAAGTTTGGGGGCGAAGTCGGTTGGTGGGTAGAATGAATGTGCATGTATGAGTCAAGTGGATGTAAGTGTAAGCATACAGTTTTGTGGTTAGTTAGATAATCAGTAGAAAAGCTTACAACCGGACAAACCCCAGTAGTTGCCACATAGACGTGCAGTCAGCTGTTAAAGATAATAATACTGTTTTGGTAGGTTTTCCACTGCTGAGGATGCCTTAGCATACTTCGGAGAGACACGTACCTACAACAAAAAAGTGCTTCCATCCTCTATACAATTTGTTTATTATCTACATGTCGTGTTGATGAAATTTCAGGGTGTCACCATACCAAGTCAGAAGCGGTATGTGAAGTATTACGAGGATTGTTTGAGATTGGGCATCCCCACAACTCAGCAAGTTCCACGGCAACTGGAAAAAATAAGGATGTTTACTGTGCCAAATGTTGACTCTCTTGGAGGATGCAGTAATTTCACTAAAAATACACTGGAATGTTGGAACACATGGAATTGTGTTTGTGTATATCCGTAGATCCTTACTATATCATCTATGAGAACAATGAACTGAAATACACTTCAAAAGTAAGCACTACTTCAAATCTTATTATTGAGCTGTCTAAGAATTAATTAAATTGCATTTCTTTACAGAAGCCAGACCAAGGTGTAGATAAAGAGAAGGGCAACAGGGTAAGGAACTTGTGTACGTTTGGTTGACACCAATTCTCTGTAGTTTATTGTAGAGAACTAAAAGAGAAGTTTGCATGCAGTTACTGTTGATTTAAACTTTATTATATATTAATCAATTAATAGATGACTGAGTGTCTTCATACTAGATTGTCATCCACAACTGTGACGTCCAACTAACTGGTGATGTTCAACTTCAGCTGTGGGATTATGATCGCTTTCAAAATGTATGTTGGCTTATGTTAGAGGACTACATGTACTAGTGAACTGACATGAAAGCTTTTATGTTGAAAGGGTAAGCATCTGTGCTCAATCTTTTTCAACAGTATGTTTATTGATGAGAACAATAAGCTCTTCCTCAAACGACCAGAGGTAAGACAGATGTGTAGTAGAGTGTAGTTTGAGTGTGAATATTTACGTACTCGAGTCTTGTTGGCAAGTAATTGTTGCTCAGAGACCTCAGTTTTGTCATAAACCAATGTAGTATAATAGACTATGTATATTAATGCAACAATAGTAGTTAATTAAACAAGCCACCTTTACTCTCCTCGCTTCCAATGAAATAACAAGTGACCTAAGCACGTGCATAAACATACCCCACCGCTTACAGCAAGAGCGAGGAAGAGGGCCTGGGGATGAAGATGACTCAACATTGCCTGGTAAGGTAGTTTCAATCCGCTTAATTTTTTAATTTTAACTTATTTAATTTTGGGGTTAGATGATTGCCCAAATTCAGTGGAGACTCCTTGACTTCTGGAGGCCAGTACCCTTTGTGCCCCATTAGCTGTGTATGCAACTATAGTCACATACTTCCAGCAAGAAAGCGGGTAGCACATGTATGATGGCAGGTAGGGTCTGGCTACACAAGACTAACTGGGGCGTGGACACTCAAAGAAAGACGAGATAGACAAATTAAATGCATAAAGATATCTCTAATCTCCTGCAAAATGTAGTATAGCAATACAAGTCATAAATTGCAACATTACTGTGTGCCTTGACGTAACAAGATATGATTCTAGATTGACAGAGCGTGCAAGAAGAAAAGAAAGGAGTTTTCGGATGATTTCTGTCTTGAGCTAGTATTTCATGAAATAACGCAAGCTAAGAGCCAGTAACTCCAGCAACCGCCATAGTTTTGTGCCATGTACAGTTCCACATGTTTGTGTACTTTTTTTTACCATGTTTCAACGTTTCGTATTTTCTAGTAATCGCATAATGCAACTATTTGACATAATACTATCTTATTGTTCTGCTGCCTCCAACTGTTCCACTGCAGCTTTGTATTCTTCTGTATTTGCTAACTCGTGATTGGACTCGATGATTGTTCGTAAGTCACCAATAGCAATGGCAAGCCTCTTCTGGCAATCTGGTACCATCATTTGTGATTCTTCAAGCACCTCCATGGCTTTCCTGACTTCGTACTCATCTCGGCCATCCGATTTCATTGTGGCTACCTACGTGAAATGGTATGTCACTAATTAATGATCCAGATATGTGATCCTCTGTTGCATGATACAATTTTGAAACAAATTGTCATATTTCTAGTTAAATAGCTATAATTATCTGGTTGTAGATTCAGCCACATGGAAATCAGAGAGCCGAAGTGCGGACACCAGGAAGCACTTTAGGCTCACAAGTGTACGCATACACAGAGCCATGTGATCTGTTTTAAGAATCCGACTGCTAGGGTCAGAGTCATTGTCTACATACCATATAATCCAAGCCCGAGGGCGTTCCTATGTGCATCTAATGTACACTGGATGAGTATTTTCATCCAATAAAACTGCTCATAATAACTCGTGTGTGTGTGTGTGTGTGTGTGTGTGTGTGTGGTGTGTGTGTGTGGTGTGTGTGTGTGTGTGTGGTGTGTGTGTGTGTGTGTGTGTGTGTGTGTGGTGTGTGTGTGTGTGTGTGTGTGTGGTGTGTGTGTGTGGTGTGTGTGTGGTGTGTGTGTGTGTGGTGTGTGTGTGTGTGGTGTGTGTGTGTGTGGTGTGTGTGTGTGTGTGTGTGTGGTGTGTGTGTGTGTGTGTGTGTGTGTGTGTGTGTGTGTGGTGTGTGTGTGTGTGTGTGTGTGTGGTGTGTGTGTGTGTGTGTGTGTGTGTGTGTCTGTCTGTAAACTCTATCAAATTACCGATACATCAATTACAAAGCAGTACTAGAAACACTTTCTAAGCAATTTTATCAGTCCTATGTAAATTACTTCCAACGCGCCATTTTGCTAGTTACAAAAAATACAAATTTCCATTCCTAAATCATTCCAACATGCATTATTCCCTACTCTCATCATGCCAGTGCAAGCAGCAGTACTACTTAAGTTTAATTAATTAAGAAACACAACAAAAATTCCTGCCACTAATATAACTGACTAATCTAGTCACAACACACACCTTCTCCTCTTGCTGCAAAGCTTCTTTCTCATACGACTTCTTTTCCTTAGCAAGACGTTTCACAACGCCTGTTTTGATTTTCAACTGGCGCTTCGGGTCTGACGTCGCCATGAGTTCACCGCCTAACGCGCGCGACCAAAAATTTACCGACAGACGTCACCACACAGAGGTTGCGCGGCAACGCTAACGAGTTTGAAAGTAGAGCTCGTTGCCGCTTACAATGGACGACGATATGAACAACTATCTGGATCAATACAAGCGACGAAAGAGTGCCGTGGACAGACGAGCTCGAGAATCGGCAGAACTGTTTCCAATCAAGGAAGACTTGGCTGCTTGGCTCGCCAAGCTGACCGGCCTCGACGTGACAGCTCACAACTTCATGGACGTCTTAGACAATGGAGTCATTCTCTGCAAACTCGTGAAACGAGTGCAAGAGACTTGCCAACAACGAATAGACGAAGGTGTACTAGAACCGGAAGTCCTACTAGGAAGCTACAGCTGCAGACTGCCACTGACCGTTGTGAAATGTCACTCCACTGCCGACAAGAGATCGTTCTACGCTCGTGACAACGTTTCAAAATTCATCGCTTTTGCCAGAGCTCTAGGTGTACAAGAGGCAATACTCTTTGAATCAAATGGACTTGTTAATCAGGAACAACCCAAGGAAGTCGTATTGACTTTGCTTGATTTTGCTCGGCGAGCGGCTCGATATGGGATAGAGCCACCGGATTTGGTTACTCTTGAAAACGAGATTGACAAAGAGGAAGCTGCTACAGCCGAGGAACACCTCATTGTACAGCAAGAAGAACCAGTCATTCCTGATGGGCCACCTGAAGACGAAGTTGATCGTCTTGTACGAGACATTATCAAAAGAGTCGGGTATCAATACCCTATCAGACGACTTGCCGAAGGTCGATATTGTGTAGAACCAGGAAGAACAAAAATATTTGTGAGAGTAAGCCGCTTCATGCATATTAGGATTACAAGGTGCCAGTTTGATGGATTAGGTGTCTTGTCACAGGTGCTGAGGGCTCATATCATGGTGAGAGTGGGAGGTGGATGGACTACACTGGAGTACTTTCTTGTCAAGCACACACCGTCTCAAGTTAAATGTAAGAACGTAGGATATTGATAGACAGAGTTGAGAGCTCATTGTTTTTCTTGCCTACCCACCCACTCACACCACCACACCTACCCAACACACATCTACACACACACACACACACACACACACACACACACACACACACACACACACACACACTTGATCCATGATGTTTTCTCTAGTGACTAATTATGGATCTGCTAACCACGTCCAGAAAACCTTGGGTATAGATTTAGATGAGCCGGACAAAAGTGGACCACAAAGCCAAGAGATCAGTTCAGAATCCATTACAAGACAACAGCCCAACAGACTCTCCAAACGAAAAGCATCAACAGCCACAAGCACCACCAAGTCCTCCAATCCACCCACACCAGCACCACAAAAAGTGTCACAACAGAAGTCGTCTGGAAAACTATTCGGTACAAAGCACATGACACCCAGAGTTGCAGACATACATGTATCTCAAAGAAAGAAATCGGTCACTGCTCAAGGAGATACAAAAATGCCAAAGTCAAGACAGCCACTTTGTCTTGACAGTGAAATCGAAAACTCTCCCTACCTGCGAACGTCACACAGAAAAGCATCCGGTTCTACACATTATCCAGCAGTCCCGAAGACACAAGTCAAACGGACCTCCAGAATTTCGTCAGAATAATTGACTCTTTTATGGCAAGAAATTTATATGAGATCAGTTGCAGTGGGCATTTACATAGATGTTGATAGACATGAAATGTAAAGCAATTACTTTACAATGAAACGGCTCTTAAGTCTGTTTGCTATATTGTTTACATATCATTCTCTTCATTTTGTCCACTAAATCACAATACAGCATTGGCTGAAACAAGGGACTGATTTCCGTTACATCAATCAGGTATTACTTGACATGTGAAATAAGTTACATGTAGCACACGACACACTTAGAGAAAAAGAGTAGAGCTCTTAAAACACAAAAGCCCTGCCATACTTACATTGTGGCAAAATCTCCACAAGGATGCATTTCACTGACACAATCTGGCTGTGCAGTTGGAGCCAGTATTACAGACATCAGACCAGAGTATATAAATCCATGATGGCATACTCAAGCCATCATGTTCACTGATTGCACTCATTCATCTATTCCAATAGATAAATTCCAACTCAAAAATAGAAATTCAAGTCCTGTATTATTGACAAGAATGTGGTCTGAGTAAAAAGCACCGAATCTTACTGTAGAAGTATATATCAACTAATGCATGCCGAAACAAACCAAATCATAAGCAGAACAACGGCAGCCAATGCAAGTGGTATGCCCATCATTTCTGTCCAACTTACACGTGACGCATAATATACCTTATGACAGCAAGCCATCCGTGTTCTTGCCTCACTCAACTCTGTCACATTCGTGGTAACCAGAGAAATTTCACACAATCAAATAAACAGATTAACATACCATGATGACATTGCACTTGCAGATGACTCGATTCCCTCACCAGCAAAGGAATGTCATCTAATGCTTTCGACAATCTATACACAATAAAGCTTAACTTAAAAACAAAACTATTGTTATTATATACAGTAATGAGCTGTATAACAATGTAGTACACAATAACAAAAACAACAAAATAACAACTTGCTGCTACCTGCTGAGTTTGACAGCATCTAGAAAAGACTGAACTTTCTTTCGTAGTTGTAACATCTTGTCAGTTAGTGTTGCGACTCTAATTTGTATTTCGTTGCTGGCAAAAACATAACCAATCAATTTGCCCAAACTACAGACATAACACACATCTAAAGGTACCTTGTGTCTAAGTGGTGATCTCCTTCGTCGTCGTGGATTGGATGCAAATGCTCCTACAATCCAAACACGTTCCAATGAATGTCAGACAACCAAAGCAAGAGATATTTCCATACTTGTGAGAAATCGTAAATAGCCTTTTCTATATCCATCAGAGTGATAAAGACACTCTGTATCTGACTTACAATGGCATTCCGCAGTGCGATCAAACTAAAGTGACGAGACAATTCATGACTCCCAGTGAACGGTGAAAATGGATGAACCCTGTTATGATCACACTTGCTATTAACAATATACAACTACATAAGCATAGCTAATTACCCTGTAGCCCACAGATAGTCGACCTCTGTCTCATTGTGAATGTGAGAAAAGCGTAGGTGAGGAGGAACAATAGAACCCAATGCGCCTGCCAAACCGGCTACAATGTGTTGTGTGACTAAATATCAGTAGAGTATGTAGTACTAGTCAGTGTATAATTATGTATAATATAAGTATTGTAATATATTACCTCCATTACTGTCGGCCATGACACCACAAGTGGTGAAATATGGCAAATTCGTACTCGACTCTCGATCCGGAGAATGCAAGACGAGAACAGAGGTGGAGCTCCTATTGCCATCAAAGCGCACCAACTAATAATTGACTAATGCCATAACGATTGACTAGAAAACGAAAGGCTTACCAGCTAACACTACTTTGCTGATCAAAGAGTATGCCGCTTCCTAACGATGACATATCAAACACATAAACTGGAACAATCCTTGCACCCTGCAAGCGAATGTCGTAATGCAGAGCAACACATACAAATCAGTTTTATTGGCATAGTCAGTAACAGTCACATGATACCTGTGTTGCCATCTTCTTCCAATGCATTTCCAACTTATCACGAACTGATGATGCCACAGACTCACCGAGGAAAGAATCAAATGTTTGTGTTATGTCCTACAAACCACACAACACGATAGCTTGATTGTATTCTATTTGATGTAATACACAAATGCAACCTCTGGATATTGTGGCATAAGAAAGTCTCTCCGTTCGGTCATCAATCCTTCAGCTAACACATCCTACACAAACCTCAAACTCAAACTATGCTAAAAGTGTTAAATTGCTCGAAATGCCATACATGTGAATGCTGTAGTTCTGTGAGTAAATCATGACTAGACAAATATCTCCGGCCCCACGAACAGTTTCTAGTGCAAATTGAGTATATACAACATGATTAGCATGTACAACAAAACCAGACTGACAATATAACATTGCTGACTTTTGAAAGCATACACTTGATGCCACAATGTCTTTCAGTGCCTTCCGTAATGCTACAGATATGAGAGGATGATCGTGAAGGTTGTGTATGCCAAACGTTGTGACCATTTCTTGTCCTCCCGGCAGCAGCTTCCTCTGTGACAAAACAAAAAAACACACAAATTAAATTTCAAGTCCACGACATTAAACCGGAATGAATTTACCATTTCCCTCTTTATGATGGACAAGTCAATCCCAAATTTATCTAAACTGCACACATAACTTATGCTAACAATACACACACACACACACACACACACACACACACACACACACACACAAACACACACACACACACACACACACACACATGCTCACCTTGAATATCTACTACTTTGCCTTTCTCGTAAGATCAAGATAGGAACTAGTACCTACAAAACAAAAACAGGCTAATTTCAATATGCATTGTGACAAACTAACAATAGTTCACTCGTTTTGCGAATGTAGGCTCTTCAAACAAGATGTCGGGGATGAGAACATGTTCGATGGCTGAAGTAATACTACTGCACAATAAGCCCTATGAAATGTTGCACATCTATATATGTATTAAACAAAGGTAGAAGTTGGACCAACCAACTAACCAACATGAGTGGCTTGATAATCTGCAGTTGCAACTTTTCGGTACAACCGCGATCTGTTTTGCACATTTCAGCAAACCGAGGCTTGCTCAACAACCTGAAAATCAACACCAATAAACACCAAGATAAACACATGCTGTTTACAGTGACTACCCTGTCAGACTTGGAAGTGTGCCTGCAGAGACCACGCCTTTCCCGGTGATTGGTCCATAGTTGCACGGTCCAGCCCTCAGATCTATAACAACATAGCTGCCAGAACCTACCCAACTACACGACAAACCAAAATCTAAAAGAACAGCAATACAGACAATGTATAATATCAAGTAAATCTAGATCTACAGCTGGATGTACATTACCATTTCCAGATCGGTAGGTGTAATTGAATCCGGCATTACACACATTTGCTATATTGCTAAACGGCTGGTTTACTCGATCTGTTAGTTATAAGATGGTAGTTAATCATATCAAAAATGATACCAAAATCTGGATGGACACTGACCGGTTGGCAAGCCTCGCATCAAGCGTTTGTCTGGATTAATGACTAATACAGTCAACTACAGCAATAGTTAGTATCATAACGAGTAAGAAATAGTTCAGAAACTCACTCTGTCTCTGACGCCGTCTGCATACTGTACAGCCTGACGACTGAAAATGTGAGTTATTGTGGATACATCGATCACATGAGTGATAAAGCCCAACGGTTGCACAGAAACCTTGTCAAAGATATGACACGAGATGTAAAGCTTAAGGTGCCAGTCAATAAATGCCACTCACTGGTACTAAAGCACTAGACAATGCAGATGTGATAATATCAACATCTGGTTTCTTAGCTGCTATGACTTTATAGCTGAAACGAGCAACTCGTTAGTCCATAAATCTCAACAAACTTATATTTGGTGTACTTTATATAAAATGTATCACATAACAAGAACTCCTTACAGCCACAGAGGTACTAAGACCTTATCAATAATAATTATTAAGTAATGTGATATATGTTAATGCAGTTTGCATAACACCAAACTGCAACTAAAAAATGCATTTATTTTAATTAATAAATTAATTAGAAAACTTGCAAACCGCAATTTTCTCGTTTTAAATAGAACAATTGGTGTACAAGTTATAATTCAGTAAAAAGTGGGACAGTTGACAGCGCTTTACACACACACACACACACACACACACACACACACACACACACACACACACACACACACACACACACACACACACACACACACACACACACACACACACACACACACAAACACAAACACACACACGCACGCACGCACGCACGCACGATCACGTCATTAATCCTACTCAGCAACAGACCTAATTTGATATTCAACTGCTGAAGGAGTTCCTGAAACAAATTCAATTTGTCTGCCACAAGACTTGAAGAAATGTTGCAAACGAAAAGTACCAGTGTCTATAAAATAGGGCCTTCTAGATGGCAGTACAGTCTGCAGCATGCGTTCAAGATGTTCTGTATCAACAGCAAGTTGACATTCATCGAGGCCTCCATTCCCTTCCAGTCCATACAGAACTACATTGACGCTAGAAGTTACAGACACTGACAGAGAGCTGACGAAACATGACTGGTACAGTCCTACAATAGCAACTACGACACCATAACTGAGTCCCATAGCAGTGCTGGTAGGCTACAAACATGAGACTGACGCCCGGATGTTGTAGGCGTGTCTAATAGTGTGTATTTTGTATGTCCACACTGTGTGTCAGGTTAACTACTATAAATTTATTCGTTTACCAACTTACTTGTTGTACGGTGTCCGTAGCGCCTCGCGTTCGTGAGTAACACGTCCAATGGAGTTTTCAGACCGTCTACTGAAACGCCGAGTCCTAGCTAGACAATACGTATTTGTTGAAACCCTAGCTGTCATGGAAGTAAACATGCAAACTTCCTAGTAGTCTAGATTACGTATATAGGCCTGGTATAGGTAGTCGTCGCTTTGCGATCGTGATCAAGACAATTGAAATGTACAGTCTAGGTATGCACTCAGTTCCGTTGTAACGACAGTGGTATGGTATTTACTGACATACAAATTGATATCAGCAAACATTGACTATCAACAGTGTTAGATGTAGCACAGTGTAGTAAAGGATAGATTGTAGTATGGGACGTGTGAATAGTTGAGTAGAGGTGGCATTCAACTCCTGAAGGTGTTTCTGGGTTATCAAGTACACACAGTCCTTAGCTACAACAGGATGGGGCGACGGAAGTTCATGAAGCATTTTCTTCGCCGTTTGGTCACTTGCACGAATCGTTCCTAGACTCATCTGTAGTCGGACACGGAAACGATAGGTCCTATCATGAAACGTGGTCGTGGGAAGGAGAAATTTAAGATTTGTTTGTACACGCACACACACACACACACACACACACACACACACACACACACACACACACACACACACGCACGCACGCACGCACACACACACACACACACACACCAAAATCTCGATGGACAGCCATATAGGACCACGCCCATTTCTGTTGTGCGACCCGGATTAGAAGCCTCGCTACGCTCGGCAATTAAAATGTAGCTGTCAAAAACAGTTCTTGCCAATTCAAAAATTGACTGACTTGTCTGATCTGGTCTGGACCAGATCTAGAGCTCTTTAGAAATACAGCTCTGGTCTACCAGAGCCGTATCTGGACATTAGCCTTGCAGGGTTAGCGCAGCAAGCCAAAGCCCGCATGTCTAGGGGCCTATGTAATTACTTTAATAGCTAATTAGCAGGGAGTAGATGTGACTGTAGACTGGTCTCATATGTAATTGTTTTATTGAGATTCTTCTGCACAAGACACTTCAATCATCACAGACCATGCGACGAGTATAAGAATAAAATGTCTGGGTTTCTAGAACATCTGTTCTACTGGACTTTCTTGCTTGTTGCCTCATCCATTTGTGTAACTGTTGGCACGTCTGCCTCCCGACCAAGTTGTTTGAGATGAAACAGGTGGGACTTGACAGCATTCCAGTATGATCCACAGTTGTGGTATTCAATCCCAAACTCTTCACAAGTCTGCTTGACAATAGGTGTCACTAGTGGGTAGAAGCACTGTGCAACGCCTGGAAAAAGATGGTGGGCGGTTTGATGATTCAGAGCACCTGAAAGCAGGATGAAAGATCAATTTTCACACACATGCACATATGCACACACACACACACACACACACACACATGCACACACAAGCACACACACACACACACACACACACACACACACACACACACACACACATGCACACACACAAGCACACACACACACAAGCACACACACACACACAAGCACACACAAGCACACACACAAACATAACACAAAACATGCACGTGCACTATACATTGTAACAAACTGCAGTGGCTCTCTCACAGTACATACCAGACATGTAAGTCGTAAACCATGACTCTGTTCCGTAGTCTTGAGTTGTTTGTACCTGCATCTCCCACCTATACCACAGCACCCCTATTCATATGTATGCTTGCATGCTTGCCTCTGTGTGTGTGTGTGTGTGTGTGTGTGTGTGTGTGTGTGTGTGTGTGTGTGTGTGTGTGTGTGTGTGTGTGTGTGTGTGTGTGTGTGTGTGTGTGTGTGTGTGTGTGTGTGTACAAAAGAGATAAGAACAAAAGACGATCTCTAAGAGTGAGACCTTCACATGCGATGTTTGTGAATGCTCCTGCACAGCACGCATTGGTCTTTGGAGACACAAGCAAAGCCATAAATGAGTTTGGTCGTGTTGACCACTCACTCCACCGTGTGTGTGTACTGCAGTGAGTGAAAGTTGCAATGAATTTACTGTACCAGTCGGCATTGATGAGACCATTCTTATCAGGAAGTGGCCATTTGGCATTAACACTGACATGTGATACTTGAAAGGTGATTGCCAAATAGTAACTAGTGATAGCATCACAAAACATAAGAAGAAACATCTGAAATATCCACACAAATGTATCAACACGACAAACAAAGTCAAAAGGTAATTAATTAAATCGGATCGTTCAATTACCACTTGCAGCAACGATGCTCCTGCCAGCATGGGAATTACAAGTCGATACAAAACAAAAAACAGTTTGCCACCGAAAAACACAGCCCACTGCAAGGCTGTCAGGTTGCTAAGCCTTATGTTTCCTAGCAACCAATAAATCTAATCAATCAACTAAAATGCAAACAGCAGTTTGGTTGCCACCGTTCTTGCGTAGCATGAAGAGTATGGTAAAGTCTTGGAACCTTGTCTTTGCTGCCAGCTGCATGAAGATATAAAATAATCAAGAAAATACAAATCAGTTGAAGTTATCCTTACAACGCCATAGAGCAGTGGGACATAAATGTGCTGATGAAAGTAGCGAGGCAGCCATGTCTGTGAGTTCTTTATGCGACGAATATCCGGCAATTCCTATAGTAAGGAACAATAATTGAGATGTGTATACAAAAAATGTATTACAAGTCTGACACTAGCAGCTGTGATGATGTCCGGATCTGCATGATCGACATTGGTGTAAGGATGATGTCCAATTGTGTGCTGCACAATTAGTTGACAATATATTTAAATGGTCACGAGTCCAACGCACAGTAATCTCTGTGTTATGTATATATGCTCACCTGATGATTCCAAACTGTCTGAGACATGCCATTGATGAAGTCGTGCCATAAACTCGCAAGCCTCCACACCCATGGCTTATGTGTCACAGCAAAATGACTAGATGCAATACATTAAATAATTTTGAGTGACTGTACTGTGTGTGTGTGTGTGTGTGTGTGTGTGTGTGTGTGTGTGTGTGTGTGTGTGTGTGTGTGTGTGTGTGTGTGTGTGTGTGTGTGTGTGTGTGTGTGTGTTGGCAAAGTGGCAATCCCCTTAATAACAGGATCAAACCTTGCATCATGTGGGACATTGAGTGAACCTAAACCATTGAATACGGCAAGACCGATGCTCACGATCAAGCATCCGATTAAACAGTTGCTGTACACAAATGTCTAACACAACAATTGCAGCTTTACATTGGTCAATATATAAGATGTGTCCAAATCATTCATACCTGCAGATACCAGAAAACTACAACACCCAGTAAAATCCAGAAGTAACGAAGTAGTGTCCAACGAGCATCTTTAGGACTCTGTGACGTCAAAAACTAATGCTTGCAATGAATCACTGTATGATTACACGTGTTTTCTCTTTACCATTCCAAGTTCCTTGAAGCGGTCTTTCACTCTCTTTTTCAGGGTTTTTGCAAACTCCCTAGATAGTAGAAACAATCAGGACATTGATGTAATTTAAGGCAGTGGAGTAGGTTAACTGAACAACTTTTGTACATATCGAGATGTGGTGTGTGTGTGTGTGTGTGTGTGTGTGTGTGTGTGTGTGTGTGTGTGTGTGTGTGTGTGGTGCGTGCGTGTGTGTGTGTGTGTGTGTGTGTGTGTGTGTGTGGTGCGTGTGTGTGTGTGTGTGTGTGTGTGTGTGTGTGTGTGTGTGTGTGTGTGTGTGTGTGTGTGTGTGTGTGTGTGTGTGTGTGTGTGTGTGTGTGGTGTAGACACAGTGTACTTAAAATGTAAGTGCCTATGCAGGATGTAGAATGTAGGAGTGATGACGTGGGTGGTGAGTAGCAGATTGCATGAGCAGAGCTAGCTAGCCTAATTTACATACACAAAATTGAAACTTGCGCTAAAGGTCTACTTACCCAGACTCGGGATACACAGGAAATTCATTGGTGATTAGATCTCCCACGTAGAACTTATCTAGGAGTCTAAACAGGTCGCCGGACGCTAATTAATTTCAGTCAATGGCGGCACGACTGTTTGCGCACTTGTGGACGGAGAAGTCGTGATACATCTCGAACACTTGAGTTACATCGCGTCCAGCACCAAGCAACATCTGATCTATTCCACCTGGATGTTTGTCAATAAATTTGGTAAGGTCATAGACCTAGATAGAATACAATATATCTATTCATCATTCATGCCACATCCCATGCATTCTCGTAGCTAATCGATTTTGCTTAATTAAAAATATATATCTTACTCGTCCACGGACTGCGACGTGAACATTATGTCTCTGGTTCAGTTCTGCTAGCTGCTGCCACGTAAAGGTTCGAGGTCTATCCACAACTGGTGCCATCTTGACAAAGTTTAGATCAGGTGACTTTCGATCATGTGATCGTGATCAATCACTGGTCATTAATTATCACCCAATTAACAACAATAATCTATTGCTATGTCTTATGTCTATACATGCTATGCATTAGCTACTTCTTGCGAACAGATTCTACTCGTGCGTATAAAGGATCATCGTCTGCTGTATATCCCATCACCGTATTAACTGTATCATCAACTGTATCGTATAGATCAAGGTCGAGTGCAGGTGGTGGTGGAGGCACATTAAATATTTCATCATACAAATCTTCCGTTTGTTCTTCAGTTGCTTCTGCCATCATTTTAGACGGCGGGAGTTGTGTCAGTGGCAAGAAATCTTCATTGGTATAAACACCCTCCCCTACCAGAGCATCAGTAACATCAGATTGGAGTAATGGAGGAGGTGGTATCAGCACAACACTGTCATCTTCTCCTGGACCAACCACTACCGCTGCTTCTGGTGGCGGCGGCGGTGGTGGTGGTAAGGTTATGTCCTTATAGGACACAGAAGCTGAACCACGTGGTACCCTGTCTCCTGCTGATACATCTTTACTTCCCATTACATACTTGTCTGGACAGAAATGCAGTCGATGGTCATCCTCGAGTGACTTGGGTCGCAGCCTTCTCAAACGTCGCTCTTTGACGCCTTCTGATGTCGTCTTGCCAGGATCTAGTGGAGTTGCAGTTTGAGCTTTTGCCTTACTCTTAGGTTTAGGCTGTTGTTTGACTTTGTGTACTTTAGATGGTTGAATAGACCTTTTAGTTTTATGAACAGAGTTCAAGGCATGATGCACGGCAGTTTTGTGACTGTTGTCATCATCTGTTGAATCGCTGTCCTCTTCCTCGATAACTTCACCAGCTGAATCAAATTCATCATCCTTCACACCAGCAGCCAACCTCATTCTGTTCGTATACCGTCGCCATAATTTCTGCTCTACAGGATTACTTCCTGCTTCACCTTCATGAAAAGACTCAACGTGAACAATCTTCCCAGCACCCGGGTACAATGCTCGGCTATGAGGCACACCAAGAGTTGACAATACAACTACATTATCTCGAGCTCCGGTGGCTAGCAAACTTCCATCTGGAGAAATAGCAACCGTCTCGACCTCTCTAAAAGGTTGATGTTGAGCCAACAATGCCAACTGCCTCTCTTTTCCTTCTCGAGGATCCCACAAACGAGTAGTGCAGTCACCCACTGATGCCAGTACAGAGAAATCATTAGCATCGGTATCGGGATTAAATGCTAAGCTTTTTACAGTATCCTCGTGACCTGTCAGTTGACACAGAGGTTTGCTTTCTCTCGGTTCCCAGACTGTGATTTTTCTATCAGACGATCCAGACGCAATCAGTGAAGCATCTGGTGACCACCGACAACACGTGATTCCATCATCGTGACCGTTTACAAATACTTTTATAGCTTTGTTGTTTACTCTTGCATCCCATATACGAATGGTCTCATCATCAGACGATGTACAAAGCACAGCACTGGTATGAACTGGGTGAAAATGACACGAGAAGACACCCTTGGTGTGACCATTCAGTGTGTGAAGCAACACACCAGTTGCCGGATCCCAAACACGAACAGTCTTGTCCCACGACGCCGTCGCCAAGAGAGAACCATTACCCGAAAAACAGACGTCCAATACCCAACCAAAATGTTCAGACAAGGTAGAGAGTGCCTGTCCACTTGTCGAGTTCCATATACACGTCGTACAATCGGCAGAGCCCGTCGCTAAGAGGGAGCCATCCGGTTGAAACCAAGCCAGTGCTGTCACTGGGCAGGTGTGTTGGTTTTTCAGAGTAACTGCGGTTTCCAAGCTGCTCAAGTCCCACAAACGGACCTCCTTGTCCCACGCTCCTGAGGCGAGTAAGGTGCCGCCTGGACTAAATTCAAGACATGCCACCTGCCAACGGTGGCCTTCTAGTCTGGCCAACTGCTCTGCTTTGAAGGCCATCTACAGAGAAAGATGTGGAGCATGCGCAAAATTTAGTGCCTCGAATTCCAGACAGAGATCGCGAACGACAGTGTGGCGACAAGACAGTATTTTCGCACACTAAACTGTACTGTCTATTACTACAAGCGTGCTTATCTAAAGACAAAAAGGCGATTTCCATTATTGTGCTAGAAAATCTGCTACAGGATACCGGATTTTACTTAAAATTAATTTAAATTTTTACAGATTTGACAGAATACGCGACAGTGTGCTGTACTACATTATCTTAATGGCTAAGCACTTCATATAAGTAAGAGTATTATTATCTACAAGTATAACTACGTAAATAAGTAAAACTAGACTATAGTTAGAATATTTAGATACCGTACGTAGAATATGATATACGATATATTGTTTTCGCACTAATTAGTGAAGTTCCTTCTCAGGGGCCTGGGTGTAAAAATAATAATAATAAGTAAACAATATACTAGGTAAATTTATTATTAATAAGATTATGACTCGTTTCAGTCGTTGGGGAGTTTCTGTGGCCTGGCGAACGGTCCGATGACGATGACGTTTAGCGCTTTTCTGATGGTCATTGATATCCACTAGGCGTGCTAAATCGAGTTCGCGGTCACCGTAGTGCCTGCAATCTATACCGAATTGGCTAGTCATTGATTGCCGTGTTGAGTATACAGAAACATAGACCCTGCTGGGCTCACCTGCCGGGTTGGTGGGCGCCCAGATGGGGGTAAAGACCCCACTTGCCCATTATGGAGGGACCTATCGCAACATAATAATATCTGAGATAAAATGCAATCCCTGGTATTGCCAATGCGAGCATCTGTTACACTACGATCCATGCACAGGCAGCTAGATACACGTATATTCTTTGACAGTACAGTACATATATATATTGAAGGCAACCTAACTAGGCATAGCTTGCAAACGAAAACATTGCCACTACTAAAGTAGACAATAGCTGTTTATGAATAGTTCTAGTTGAGTCAATCTTGTTCAGGGCAGCACAGCAAACATACTAATTAACTACTAAACAGCAATCTCATGCAAACACTCATCAGCATGCAATCTAGCTAACAACGCAATCTCTAGTGCATTAGTATATCCCAACATTTGATCAGTCCACGTTTCAAGTCAAACGTCAACGTTCTTCAAGTAAGGAGGTTGCTTCCATATCCAAGATGCTCTACAGCGTCTATGAGTTCCTGTATTTCTCCATAACGCGCAACAAAGTTATCCAATATGATTTTGGTGGGGCGTCGTTCATGTTTCAAAGCTTCCAACTCATCACGTGTCATACCGAGCTCTGCTCCTAATGCATACCACCCACGCTCGTTTTCATCTCCGGCAATAACATCAAACAATTTGATCAGATTATCTTCAACTGTTGGAGGCAATACTCTCTGCAAAAATCAGTGAAACGTTAATATACTTGCACTATACAGACAAGCAGAAATTGCGCAGTTATACCAATGGAGTGTTAGATCTGGGAAGATCGATGAACAATTGGAGTGAGCAAGATTGAGAAGATACATGTTGACCTTTCAGACAAATCTGCAACTGAATAGGTCTGTCATTCTTTCTCTCACTGTCAGCAATCCATGTCATAGACACATCTACGTCGTACACTGCTCTTTTGAGACTGCTTGTGTACAAAAGGTGCCACAATTGGTTGAAAGATATGGACTGTACAACAAGCAATGATAATAAATTTCTGAAATCAGTACACAAACATTTGTTTGACAAATACCAAATTCGTTGGTATGATTTTCCAGTCATCGCTTCCTTTGTTCTCTATGTCAATGTTGACGTTTCCTTCAGACGTCACTACAAACGTTCTTCTTGCTCGTAAAACGTACTGAATGGAAGCTCCGGCTCCCTCTGCCGAACAACCAATTTCTTTATCTGCAATCTACACAAAACGAAAAACGTTCAACTATATTATAACTGTGGAATGAAATTAAGGACATTCGAAGCATAATGGAGGACAGCACACATGCAGTCATGTATTTGCACTACTAAAGTACGTAGTAGGTATAAGTACAGTACTGTGGAAATAACACGCAGTAGGTAGAAGGGAGAGACACAAAGGCATGAGCATTGCACATACCCTAACTACCATGCAGGGCATGGCAAACATTACAATAGTCGAGTGTACATCCCAGTAATCACAATCAGTAAGACACGTACAATGTAAACCAGTCCTTACCGAAGAGCAGAAATGGAGCTTTGGGAAGACAAATATCTTGGCGTGGAATCTATCTTGTGTTTGTCTTATATACTGATCAGATGGAGTGTAGAGAGCCACCGTGCACTGACGACTAAAAACGGCCTTTTCGGTAAACACCCAAAACCAAGAGAAATTGAACAATCGAATAACAACATGTCTGTCCTTCACTTCTATTGCATCTTCTGGCAGTCGACGAAACTCTAGTTGAGACTTCAATGGCAAATCAAAACTGGACGTGAGGACTGCAATATTTTGAGGCTGCCAGTTGGGCTCGTACACTCCACAGTGTGGAATACGCAGCTTGATCGGTTTGAGAAAGATGTGACCTGGTGGGTCAGTCACCACCACCACAGGAAGACTAACCGGGTAGAGACGACCCCATTCACTGCACAAGTCCATACGTTTGTCAGGGACCGCAATGTACACTTTCATCTTCACACTTTCTCCTTCTTTCACAGCTCCAGGAGGCACTTCTATAAGCACACCATGTTGAAAATTGAAGAGAACACCACCATCACTCTTGAATACTTTTGACTGCTCGTCTCCAACTAATTTAGGAAAAACTGTATACACAAATGATTGAGTTATGTCATTAGTTTACACGACGAATTTAATTAGTAAACTGAAAGACAAATGTCTCCTACCTAGTGTTCCAGCTTCTTCTTTAATCTTGGGTGTGTCGCTCTTGGTTGCTGCTATGACTCTGCGTTTGGTTGACAAAACTCCAGTGTCTCTAATTTTGGACAATTTCTCACTCGTGTAAAGACAATCTACTTGCATTCCTAGCTGATGAGATGCTTTATCAAGAATATTGTTGTATTCGTCTTTCTTTGTGAACTCGAGCTTTTCCGGAGGGCTGAACCAATACTTGGAAAAGCATTGAACAGAGACCACAAATTGTTCGTCTTCGTCTCTACTGTTTGCTGAAGCTAAACAAACACACAGTACTTGAACTTGCAGACATTTTACATTTACTCATTTTAAGAAGTGTTATATATATTTGTAACTGCGTACACTTGTTGTCGTTATAGTAAAGAAAAGTTACCCTCTTCTATGCTACAAACATGTGAACATAGTTATGTGAAAGCATGATTTCTTACAAATAAAAATGTGTGCTCGTGTGTACATGTGTGTGTGTGTGTGTGTGTGTGTGTGTGTGTGTGTGTGTGTGTGTGTGTGTGTGTGTGTGTGTGTGTGTGTGTGTGTGTGTGTGTGTGTGTGTGTGTGTGTGTGTGTGTGTAAAATGTTGAGACATCCAAGTGTAGAGGGTAAGTGTGAGTGCTTGCAAGAGGGTGACAGTCAAGGCAGCTGTCATCTCATACGCTTGTTAATGTAGCTTCAATAATACACAAGAAATGTTGTGTATATCATAACTAGAAAGATGAAATAATCAGGTTATCACACTCACGTCTAACGGAATTGTCATCAAGAGATTCTTTTACATCATTCCCACTTTCATTGGTACATGCAATGACATCATTTGCAAAAAGAAGATATTTTGCTTGATGTATGTCCACATTGTTCCTTCTGTTTCTCAAATTTGTGACACGAACTCCCATCATTTCAGATATCCCATTCAATATATCTGAAAGGCTGGATGACTTGATTTGATACTCTGTTGGGGTATCATCACCTTCTAAAAAGATGGTGATCGTCTGCCCTGGTAGCTGAAGACACTGCTCTTCTGCACAAGTAGCATAAATTAACACACAGGCATGCACACACACACACACACACACACACACACACACACACACACACACACACACACACACACACACAATATATATATATATATATATATATAGTGTTCCGTCCATTGGGCGGTTATAAAAAAAAAAAAAAAAAAAAAAAAAAAATATATATATATATATATATATATATAAAAAAAAAATATATATATATATATAGACACATACACAAGAAATAATTGACTTTAATTACGAAATAATGTAGCAACTACAAATGCTCTTGCAACCAGATGGTATGCAAAGATAATAGCTATCTCTTTATTAAACATGTTCTACAGTAGAGAGCATATATTTCAATAGGCAGTACAAGTGTACAGTTCAGCATAAGTACAAATGATTGTGACACTACGTACTATACTCTGAGCCCACCGACACAAGCAAAAAGACTCTAGCAAGACAATAAAATTGCTTGCTATAAGAGGGCTCCATACATAGTAATTATTGTTGTGCTACTTTAATGTTCTCGATCCTCCGTAGTTAACATAAGTTTACTCACAAGACTGCAGGCATGACAAGCTGTACAGTGTACCATAGTTAGATTCTAATTTCTGTGTGAATCTGTGAACTTTTTATCTATAGTAAAATACCATCAGCAAGCAAGTAGAAACACAAACAAATAGAGAAACAGACAAACAAGTGTACAAGTGATAGTTTGACTCCTGAGTCATATATTTGCCTTCTAGAGAGTGTATGTGACAAAGACTGAGACTATTCAGATTCTCTTGCCTAGTCAATAATGTATTTATCTTTGGTAGTAATTAGTTGAATCGTGACACCTTGATCTATGATATAAATATTGATTGTCCAACAGACAAACATCTAACCAAAAGAAAGAACAAGTAGAACAACCAAGAAACAAAAAGTTAAACAAACACACAGACTGAGCAAATCAGCAAAAAGATAAACAACGCTAATGATAAACATATATACATAAATATGAGAATGTAGTATAAGATAGTTCTGTAACCTTGATCTCTCTGCATTTTGAGATAATCAGCTACAGCATTGTGTCCATATTTCATGGCCATATCTTCTGGAATGAATGCACAATCCCATTGGCTATAAAATAGACAATTTAGAAAACAGCAGTTATATTATTAAATGCTATAAAACTATCTAACCACAATGTCTTGCCAATTACTGTGTGGGCGTGCTTGTGTGTGAATAACTATTAAGTGTGTAGTCGCATGCAATGATGCACACTGCAATTTCTCTTCACATATACACACTCCATATGCATGCACACACAAACAAATGAACAAACAAACACACACACACACACACACACACACACACACACACACACACACGAAGTGTTGGTTTAACTTGCAAGGTTTGTCTAATGGCAGTGTGATGACATTATACAGACACACTTAAAATCCTACTTTTGTAAGTGCACCATACCCATTCATTCATTCTTCAGTCATTCATTCATTCATTCATTCATATATATTTGAGAGATATTGCCATCACAACAGATAAATGTCTAAAATAAACTAACCAGGGCCAAGAGCCTCTACTACAATTTAGCTAAAACCAAAAAAAAACTGTCCAGCTGGCAGGCTAACAGTTTCCTGGCCAATTGATGTTTTGCCCACAATGCTTTTCATTCATTCATTCATTCATTCATTCATTCATTAACTTTAACAAGTAGTAGAAAGAGAAAATACTTACATGTCAAGTTTGGCACCATTTTCAACTAGTAATTGTGCAGCAATTAAATTACCCGTAGCAGCTGCAGTGTGTAGAGGGGTCCACAAATTTGGTAGTCCTGACAACAATCAATACACAAATTGGCAAACACCGTTACAACTTTGTCATATTGTTTACATACATGCATACAGCACATTACCTGGTAGAGCAGCCTGGTCTACGTCACAATTGGCTGCCAAAAGTTCTCTTATTCGTTTTGTATCACCTCTGAAAACAGCTTCATCTAGAGCGGTTCTTCCTATTTGTGCTGCAGTAAATGGTACTTCGTCTTGTTTTGTCACTAGAAATTACAAAAATAATGCGCATTTATACCTATCTATCTTTAACAGTACCGAGAACTCCTCTGTCTGCATCTCTCTCTCTCCTCTTTCCCCTCCTCTCTCTTCCTCCCTCCTCTCTCTTCCTCCCTCCTCTTCCTCCCTCCTCTCCCTCCCTTCCTCCCTGCCTGCATACACAAACCCTTAATTAGATGCCTACCTTGCTTATCCAGATATTTGATAATTTCTTCTTCATCTGCCATATCACGAGGTGTTACTCCTTTATAATCTTTCCTAGAAATTGCCAACAACAAAGATTGATCAGCTATTTATCACATCATATAACTAATAATGTGAGTTAATTAAGTGTATAATTTTCTCAACACATTGGTGACTCCAAGTCACATCAAATATTTTTAGTAAAAGTAAGAACCTACTATTAAAATATTACAGACTTTCAATTGTTTAATTTAAAAATATTAAAGCAAATCACACAAAAAATATTTTGCATAAATATCTAAATATGACAAAAACAATTTTGTTGATGTGTAAACACACTTCTTGAAATCAAATCCTTTTTCAATGAGAAACTTTACTGTATCAAAGTGACGGTAATAGACAGCAGAATGTAGAGGAGAACGAAACATTTTTGACTCTAGGTCTTGGCCCTGCAGAAAGCACAAACAATTGCAAACAACAGCTAAATCACGTAATATGCATAGAGTTCAGTCTCCGCAGTTGAATGGTTTTCATCTGCACAAAGTACACGTCCTAATATTGGGGCATCACTAAGCATGTTTTTAGAAACCCCCAAAGATGGGCATAACCTAGTCTGTTTTCTAATATTAAGTTCATACACACTAGCTAAATCTAATTTAAAACTCAAAGACAGAATACTCTTGCTCGCCTAGTAAACACAAATTTACGTGACTACTCATGGATGGCCAAATGTGGCCCCTGACCTGTTGGCCGTGGTTGCTATAAAATCTTTCGTTGAGTAATCATCATACAGAGGATTTTAGTTCTATGCTGCTCATGCCTGTGCTGTCTGAAGGCTTTGAGATCAATGCATGCATATACCGGACTTCTCAACTTTTCTAACTACAAACCGTGAGACTGTCTTTTGTAAATGACCACGCCCATTAAACGTGTCCAAACTAGGCGTGGTTAACAGCCAACGTGTTGGCCTTGCTTCAAGGCTTCGCCTCAAACTTCCAAATGTTACTTTTACTGCAGTTAGCTACCACGCCGGATACCCCAGATACAAGCAAGCAGAGCCCTATACAAGAGTCTAGTTCAAAGAATCCCTTATGTCCGGAAAGACGATCTACACAAAGCGATCACGACTGTCAGAGTGTCTCAGTTATCGGGAGAAAGAACTGGCAATCGTGAGAATTGTGCACAAATTGTGAGATTGCGAGACATGCCCGTAAATCGTGAGTCTCACAACAAAATCGTGAGAGTTGAGAGGTCTGGTATACAGTTCTGGCATGTGTCAGCTTCGGTGTGAGTATATAAGTAGTCGAAGACTGCCAGTTGATTAATTAAACTTTGAATAATAAAATTTGATAAAATTTCTAGCTCATTTTTGATTAACTTGCAGTTAGGTAATAGTCTGTTCAACTACACAATTTTATGAAACTACAGGTTAATTAACTTAATATATTGTTATATGTCATTGTCTCTAGATAAGGTGTAGGTAAGAGGGTGTGACTCCAGGCAACCTACAAAGCTTGTGCGGCTCCTGGTGGCTAAAGCCTTGGCCATCCTTGCTACCGGGTAAATAAAAACACCTTCACTCGCCTAACACAAATATGTTACGTGAACATTTAGCCAAGACTACTAGAGTGATATTAGTAGTCGATTGTAATGGAAGATCTGGTGTAGTGATAAGAGAGTGTACATACGCTCCTACTTATTACGTGTAGTACACTGTAGGTCGGGTCCGTTTAGAGAATGGAGAGCCCATGAGAAAGTTCCCGTATCTAGCAGAGTACGCCCCTACGCCATTGGATAAACATATTATTACCGACAAAGAATACCGCCAGTAAATGACACCCACGAGACTAATTATTGTAGTTGTCATTCTCGTCTCCCAGTAGGATCTCTTTACTGTCCGAAGAGTCCTCCGCACCTACTAATCTCTCTACCGCTTGTTCTACCACGCCGTCTGACATTCTGTAATGATTTTCCACTCTCTGGATGACGTACGTGGTCGACACACTTCTTCCATTTCGCCGCCGTCACATTTTCAACGCCTACTCTGGCCAGTCGTTCGAATGGCAGAAAACTGTTGAACAGGATCGACCCCGTACCAGACCCTCTCGCGCCGTCGTCGGCTACCCCGATGTACTAACGTGGATAGATAGTAGGCAGCGATGTGGGTAGCAACACCATTGCTCTAATTGCTCATTTATCGATTGTTACAATCACGATGTATGATAGCAATATTGTTGTTTCCGCCCTAATTGTCTTATCTGGTAACTACATTTTCCACAGGCTCTAGCTGGATTTACAATATACAAACGCTCGAGCGTCGCGTCGCGTCGCGTGCGTCGCGTTGCGTCGCGTAGTACAAATTCAAATTGTAAATGATCGACGCGACGCTCGCGACACGACGCGTCGAAATAGAACCGAGTTCTATTTGAGCGTCGAACCGGAAGCTGTTCACATCGGGTCGAAAGTAGCACCTTGATCTCGACCAATCGCAGCCAACTATAAATGCACGTGTGGCCTCTGTGAGCAATGATTATTGATTTCGGCGCTGTACTCGACGTCGAGCGGTCTATAGATTGTGTAGGGAGCTGTTCTTGCTTGTGGATGATCGACTGCAAGTTGTACAAAGACCCGTGTGCAAAGGAGAACGCGTAGAAATTGATTTTGAGCAAGTTGGGGGTTTCGGCAGAGTTGTGCTAGTAGAAAATCGAAGCGCGAGCGGTCAGTTCAATAATTCAGGCAGCGACGTCTACGACACGCTGAAATCGTATTGTGAATGGTACGACGCGTGTGACTTTTTTCCATTTCTTCCTCATCGCGTCTTTGAATGGCTTGTTCTGCTTTGCTGTTTTTGAAACATTTCCGTCGTTTACTTTCAGAGAGTCGAGAAGCCGACGCTTAAATTCAAGGGAATAGGACTTGCGATGCATGTCGCGTGTACAGATGCCGTCCGAACACGATTATCCCTCGCCTAAGAGTGCATGCGCTTGTACTCGAGGTATAGGCGCATGCGCTTATTCGGTTCACTTATAAGCGCACGCGCCTTTATGTGAGGGAATACGGTAGGGTTCGTATGACCAGAAACGAAGTGACATAACGGACACGTCCAGTGCACGAGTGTCTACCTAAAAACACTAACCGATCTGTCACCGATGATTTTCGCTAGTGTCTCGTTGTCTCCTCTTTTAGCAGCTTCGTCTAGCTGTTGAAACTCCTGTAAAGCTTCTCTCTCCATCGCACTCATGGACGAGTGTGAGCCGAGAAAACATTCCACTTCCCTGACCACGTCGTTGCGGCCCATATCTTTGAGAATCTCGACCAGAGCGTACGCAGTGCTCTCACTAACGCCCACGCGATACTTCCAAAGCCGTAATGCCACTTCGGTTTTCTTCGGAGATCGTTCAACGATACCTTTGTCCTCTTGACTCAGACCGAGTAGATCGACGAGTCGTCTCCAATCACGTCCCGGAACGACGTCGAGTTTGTCCAAACATACTCCAAGGTCGTCGAGAAGTCGTCTGGGAAATTCGTCTACAGGCGTAGCCAAACCTCTTTGAGCCACATCCACATCCATGGACGTACAGGGTCACAGACACGGAAGTGTAAACTGTAAGAGAAGGCGCTGTCTAGGTTAGTAACGCACTTCAGATCCTGTCGTTTCTAATTGAATTGGCACCTACCACATCCTCTGCATCTTCCGACTCCAGTAGATTTCTTCCAATTGAGCTCTAGCCGATAGATGACGGTTTCTTGCGTTACCACTGTTGCAGACATGGATTTTTAACATCTTTCAGAGTGTTTTTTAGTCAAGCGCGTGCTGACCACGCCACAGTACACTTAGCCAGCCCCTCCCCCTTTTGGACTTCCAGTATGTGGAGTAACTACGACAATGAAACGAGGGCTCTACGCATCCTTAGAAAGCGTGTGCAGACTGGAGTACAATTGGAAGAAACGGAATTCGAATATGCGCAAGCCCTACAGTGTGGCCAAAGCTAGATGTTTCGTATCGGGGAACTAGAGATGATGAGGTTAGTCTGGCATATCAGGTGTGTGTGTGGTGTGGTGTGTGTGTGTGTGTGTGTGTGTGTGTGTGTGTGTGTGTGTGTGTGTGTGTGTGTGTGTGTGTGTGTGTGTGTGTGTGTGTCCAACCCTCCAGCTAGTCTCGAGTAGCCAAACCCCTCCCCCTTTTTATATCTACCAGCGGGGAATCCTACCCTCCAGCTAGCCTGTATCTGTTGCTGTATCTATCGTTTAGAATAGCAAGAGAAAACAGCAAATACAACACAAAAATACGACAGCCATAGCAATTCAAGTGACTAAAGAAAGAAGTTCACTTCATTTTTTATCTCTCACTGGCCCCCCATGCTAGGCGGTACGAGCGAGGTAGACAAGAGCGTCTTGTAGTTCTTCTCTTGTGCCGCGGCGCCTTTCAAACTTCCTCAAAATTGCCAAAGTAGGCTTTTCTTCATTCTCCACTTCTTGAGGATTGACCCCTAGGCGTTCAGCCAGAGCTCTCCATCCACGCTCTTCTTCTCCATCCATCAGACGTGCCAACTCATCCTTCAGCTGCTGTGGCAGCGTGAAATCCTAGAAAGTACATACGTAAGTATACAGACTTGGACAAAATTATAGGGACACCCCGCTGTGGGTATGTAGTAACACAATAATTAGATCACAATTTACCAACTATCAATATTGTTAAGAACCGTGACAGTGCTATATATATATATATTTTTTTTTCTTTTCTTTTTTTCTTTTTTTTTTCTATAATTGTTAAGAACCTAATGGTTACCGCGTTGATTGTTAGGTTTCTTGAGAATACTGTAGACCCTAAATTGTTTTCTTCACGTTTCACATTGCAGAAAACGAGAGCTAAAAGTGTATGACGTCATGACTGTATAAGCGTCGTAAGTTAGACTCTCTCTGATTTTGTTTAGTGGCTTTTAAAAAAGCCGGTTTTAATAACGCGAAGGAAAATTGAAGCCCTTCACCAGTTCCTCAGTACCGAGTGTTCCCGACTCTCGCCCTCCTGATTGCGTCCAGACGTCGCGGAACACTTTCTGCCAAGTTCCGGACACGCGCGGCTGGAATCTGCTGCCACGCCTCTTGTAAAGCATTCCAGAGCTCAGCTGCAGTTCTCGGTTCGCGACGGTTGGCAGCAGTTTTGACTTCATGCCACAAGTTCTCGATTGGATTCGCATCAGGCGATTTTGGCGGCCAGTCCAACAGTGTGACGTCATGCTGGCGTAGTCATTGTCTTGTTGACCGAGACGTGTGGATTGGCGCGTTGTCCTGCTGGAAGACAAAGTCGTCTCCTATCAGTGCCGCTGCGTCTGCAAGCATGTGCTCCTCTAGAACCTGTCGGTACGCCGTGCTTCAAATGTCATGAAATTGTGATGACATGCGCGAAATCAATGCGCAAAAACAGATGATTCGCCTTTTTTTCATAATGTCGATAAGGACCCACAAAATTGCTTTCACTCTCTACTACATAGCATCCTTAGATTGTATGCCAAGAATGAGCATCCAAGAGCGATGAACGTGTACAAAGACAACAAAAGTAGGAATGGCCGTCTTCCTTCTTCAAAGCAAACTAGATGCGCAGTAGGTAGTAAGTACAGCTGCAGTCTTGAACTCAAGCTATGTTACATACTAACAATGGCGCAATCCATGAAAAAAGAAATTCGAAAAACATTTGGTTTTGCTAGAGAAAAATTCAGTGCCAAAGTTAGACTAGACACAAAAATGCCAGGTGTCCCTATAATTTTGTCCAAGTCTGTATATACAAACACTAGGACTCACTAAGAGTGGTTTAGTGATAGGGTATATGATGTTACTACCATATTTCCGCGCATTTAGTTACTAGAGGAGCATTCCGGAGATATGCGCTAGAGGGTGCTGGCTCCGCCTTCGTTCGCTAATGGAAAATCCATATTACTAGCCAAGTTGTGTATCTTGGCGCTATCTCAGAACAAAACCGACGCTAAAAACTTAAAAACTGAAGGGCCGTTTCAAGAATTTCGTCCGCCAAGTGAAGCGTTTTTTAGCGCGCCAACAGATCACCCGAGCTTGACGCAATTATGTTCCCGGAAATGGTCGCTCTGTTGTTTCCGTTCCTCCAAGAACGATGGAACCGTCGTGCTACAGTACTTTCAGACTGACCTTCTTTTCGTGCGATCTATTTCCGTCCGGCAACATTCGAGAGAACCGGCGTTTTGTGAGATTCTTTGGCGTTAGAGGCAGTGGACGCTGTCGTCGATCGTGTTGTAGCAGTTTACGAAGCACTCATCCGTGTACGCAGGAACACTTTCCGCGAACTCCCTCGATCACCGGACCTCGCTATTTCGGCTGCGCAGTTCTTCGGAGTGTTCCTGTAATATCCCGTTGAAGACAAATGAAAGTGTAATCGAGTGTCCCGTTCCGAAAATTAGCAGCGAGTTTCCCGTTTAGAGTTTTAGATTCGGGCATGAAAGTCACGTGCAGTTCCTTACTCGGCCGTATAATACATTCCCCGTATATGTGGGAATCATGTCTGGAAGTGAAGACGTTGCTGCCGTTGCAGGGAACTGACGTATTCAAACGCGTTAGCTATAGTCGGCGCGGGTACACAAGCAAACAAAGGTAACCGTATTTTATACAGACCCAGATATACTCGAAAACATCTTGCTCCTATCGACGTCGCCGCTAGTAAGTGAAACAGTCCGTGCACACCGTCCGAAGTTAGGAATAGGTATTTTAAATTTGGTAAAGATCCGCTGCGCCGTTCTAGAGAAATTCGCGCGCGAGTGGAGGTGAGTTCAATCGGCAAGAAATCAGGTTTTTGTCCCATGCAAAGACAGCTCTGAAAGACGACGACACTTCCCTTGTCCTACTCGATCGAATCGGCGCGCCCGAAATACTAGATGACGCCACAGCGAACAACCTTTCGATGACATCACGAACTATACATGCAATCTGAGAACACCGGCGGCGCATAGCTGCAGGACACAGAGCACCACGAACGGCAGCAGTCGCTTTGCACAGTACACGAGACAAGATCGTGTGCCAAGGGTATAGGGAACAACAAACTATTTGGTGACGTCACGATCTACCGACAAACGCCACAACAAATTAACGCGACGCACAAGGCACCGGCTAATGAGAAAGACACCAGTCGCTCTTCGGAAGTAGAGAACGTCGCTTGCTAGAGGAGGAACGGAAAGGAGCGGCGGTTTGCGAACACAGGAAACAAAGATAAAAATGGCTGCGCCCATGGACCACTTCCTATCTAGAATTGGTACAGTACTACGTGCCTTTGTACAGTGTGGTTAGGGAATAGGATAGAAGCCATGGAATTCCCTGGAGGATATTGCAGACAAAGGGCGACATCACTGATAGCCAGGCAGTCGATGAAAGTCTGCAGCATGTGCAACTGATGCATGAGGTCGGCTCCTACCGACAATTTATCTGTGATCCTGAAGGAAGGAACCAAATCAAAATCACATATATGGCCATCAGTGATGTCGTCTGTCGTCTGCAATATCCTCCAGGGAATTCCATGGCTTCTACTCTATTCCCTAACCACACTGTATACATAAGGAACACGGTAACAAAATGTTCTAGTAAGCTGCATGCTGTTAATTAAATGCGCGGAAATACGTACCTACTACGGTAGCGAAGGTTAATACCTCATACTGCTATGAAACGGTATCGACTACAACGACCACATGCACGTATATACTCGCAGTCTGCATGTCCATCGTGAACTTACGGATCCCGGACCAAATGACGGCACGTCGACATACAAACCCAAGCCCATCAGCTTGGCATCGGCTCCTTTCAGAACGAGCTTGAGCGACAACACTGTTTCCTTCCTCTTTTCGGGCCGCAATGCGCGAGCTTTAAAGCTAAAATGATCGCTCGGATGATCAGAGACGTACAAAACATCCCATGCTTCTCGAAGCTCAAAAGTCTAGAAAAACGAAGAGTTAGGGTAACCAGAGGGTAACTGCTGTGTAGCAATAACGATTAGTGAGTGCCAGATGCAAACATTGCGCATCAAAATACGCATGCATGTGGATATTCTTTCTCTCTACCTGTCTGGCAGGATTCAATTTTATCTCTTGATCGGCACCCTCACTCAAAACTTCAATTTCATCATACGGAAGAGACATAAACGTTCGTTGAGCTCGAAGTATCCAATCTTGAGACTCGCCGTCGCGGCGGATCTCCTCGACAGCTCCCTATACACATGCAAGAACGCGAACAGAAAGGCAATCAAGCTCAATCAACGACTGTGAAACGACGTTATGCAGTACCAGCGAGCGCGCGCGCGCGCGCGTGTGTGTGTGTGTGTGTGTGTGTGTGTGTGTGTGTGTGTGTGTGTGTGTGTGTGTGTGTGTGTGTGTGTACCTTGTAGTATATAGGAAGAGCAGGATAAATAAACGCCTTAAACGGCAGCGTGTCGGCTTGTTTGGCGATCTCGTCGGTCGGAGAGAAGACGGAAACGGCGTAATGGCGACTTTTGATCGTGCGCTGTGCAAACGCCCAAAACCACGAAACCTTCGACAACAGAACGGTGACGTAGTTGTCCCGAGCGTTGACAAGCTGATCGGGCAGCTTGCGGAATTCACACGGTTGACTACCGGACGGCGACGCGGTAAACACGCAGATGGGCGCGTTCACGTTCTCCTCGACAACGCCGCAATGAGGCATGCGCAGCGACGTCGTCATCTGAAATTGGTATCCGGGTGGGTTGACTTCGATGAGAACGGGCTGCCCGACGGGATGAAAGGCTATCGCGTCGTCGCCGACATCCATTTGTCTATCCGGCAGAGCGACTTTCATCGACAGGCTCACTCGGTCTCCCTCGCGGACGGCGCCGTCGGGTATAGTGAGCAGGAGACCGTGACTCGAACTGAACAACACACCGCCGGCACGAGAGAATTCCTTCATCACACTCTCGCTTATATACTTGAACGGTCCTAGATATAAAGAGCAACAAAAATAAATCACTAAATTACGTGTAGACTTTGTAAGGCAACAATTATCAGAAAGTGCATGCTACCTGCAGCGTGCGGAGCCATGCAAGCAGATACAAAGTCGGCCGCTTCGAGAGCGCAGATACACAGTCTGTACGGTCCACAGCAATCACATTTCAATATCACTCACACTACGAATACCCATGCATTGCAATCCTTTAGCTAAGGCTAAGCAGCATATTATAGTTAATTAATAACCGAGCTTCCCGAATACGACTATAAAAATCAAAGATTGGCAGATTATTAATATAAATCACGCCCCTTTACCGGCTGCTTCGCTTGCGACATGCCTGACTATGTCGGGGGCGTAGCTGGTCAGACGAGAGGGGGTTCGCTCTGGCTGAGACATCTAACGTTTTCTGGGGCTACAAGCTATCATGTCACTATAGTACACTGGTATGATTTGCCATAAACAACAGTAAAAGAACGACCGCTATATACTGGCAGAATGAAATCCATGCAGGAGGTTGTAAATAGTTTCTGGCAAAACAAGGCTTGCGTCGTTTCCAGACTCTCGCGCCTTTGTCTTGTCCGTTACCCGTATAGAAATGCAAAGCCTGGAACGAGCCTTAACAAGAGCCCAATTCGTACAGAACACATCCAAACCACCGTCTATAGGTCATGAACGTGCGCCCAGTGGCCACGAGAGGGCAGAGCTGTTAGAGGGAGTCGGATTGCAAACCGAACCCCCACCGGGTACACACCTATAGCTATGCCCCTGAATATAGGCATGCGCAGTAATTTGTACTATTTTAAATTTATCTTACCCATATTCTTTCTTTCGTCCAGAGCCGTGTGCTCGTTCGGTGCGTCGAGTCCGATGGCTCGTGATTTGCATGCGAGCACGCGGCTCGACGGTATCCTCGACAGCTTATCGCACGTCAGCAGCTGCACCACTTGGCAGCCGAGCTTCGCCGACGAACGCGAAAGAAGCGACGAGAGCTCTTCGTCACGTTTGAACGGGAAAGCGTGCGGAGGTCGTGACCAGAAGTCACGAAACGAGAAGAGTAAAACTTGACGTGGAGCGTTGCTGTCGTCCACTTGTCTCACTCTCGCTGAAACAATAAGAATAAGTATATATAAATAATACAGTCGGTTAGCAATCAATTAATATCAAAGACAAACGAAACTTACGGTCCGTTGTAAAAACAGATGGAAAATTGGAGGTTTGTGCAGCTTCCTCGTTTGTCTCGGCTGAGAAAGCGAAAACCTCTCGTGTGTGACGAAAATCACTGACGCTCGAGATCTTGGCCCTCGTGCTACTGTTGACCAAATGCGAGGCAGTGATACCGAGTTGGGTCGACACGGAGGTTAGGATGTCATCGAGATTGTTTGAATCAATGGAAATGTCTACTGGCAATTGGTCAGTTGTGGAGACCGTCAAGATCTGACCAATCACGGAGTCCGGCATGTTCACTTATAGAAAACAAATTAATCGATATAACTAACATCAGACTCTATTATGGACGATATCAGTACCGATACGACACGCATAAAACAAGACGACACACAGTGACACACACACACACACACACACACACACACACACACACACACACACCACCACCACCACCACCACCACCACCACCACCACCACCACCACCATCAAACACAAAGAGCAAGCAAGACTTGAACTGTTTAATAAATACATGTTAATACATGTATTTAATTACTACAATTAATGATTAATTAACAAACAATTGGCACAATAGCTTGTTATCCTATTTACGACTACAATAATTTGTATGAAACCATTGCTGCATGCAGTGAAAGTACAACGTCAATCAAACAGGTCAGGAAATTGATGTGCACTATAAGTAAGTGACTTACCAGGACTTTGAGGAGAAAGTCGCTCAGCTTCTGAAAGATTAGAAGTGCAAGTAGAATATTTGAAGAACGCGCTTAAATATAAATATTGTAACCTGCGCCTGCTAGATAAGCTGCCACTCTCTTCTGTGTCTTTTCCAAAGCTACTTCCCTTGGCGTCTTCCCGCGATGATTCTTCCTATTGCAACACATTGTTACAACTCACATATTGCTGCTGCCATCTAACGCGCGCGCGAATAGACAGGCACGCACGCACGTACGCACGCACGTGACCAGTCTTCGACAGAAATTCTACAGCTTCCTGGTTGAGGTTTGTGCCCCTCGGTCCTCCTCGTCTATTGGTGGTGGTGGTGGTGGTGGTGGTGGTGTGTGTGTGTGTGTGTGTGTGTGTGTGTGTGTGTGTGTGTGTGTGTGTGTGTATTAGCGCTAGCTGCGAATAGGTATAGGCGGTGTCTTCGTTTACGCCATATGCAGGAGCGCCATTTCTCTGTATGGTAGCCCATGCTGGTGGGCGCGCTAGTTAATTAACAAAAATCTTACTTCATTGCTGATGCATGGCTTTCCTCCGCGTTTGATAGTAAACAGGGATTACTGGCCCAGCAGCAACAGGAACAACATCAGTACCAAGCATTTTACGTTACTATGCATACCTAGCAATGACTGAATTATCGACTCCTCCTATAATCTGTTAGGTACGTACCTCTAGACAGCGCCTCTTTACCTATCCTGTATGCTTCTAATTGAAGTCACGAGTCGGATAATTGGTTGCCCCAATCGGATAATTGGTTAGCTGAGTCGGATACCAGTAATTGATTGGCTGAGCCGAATGATTGGTTGCCCCAATTGGGTTGTTGCGCGGGAAGTCGTAAAAAGCTCGAAACCTGCATGCTACATCACATGATACACTAAATCCATACTACAAGATTAGTAGGACGCCCAACTTTACGGCCAACTTTACTAAGATTCTCCCGGAAGCAAGCAGTCACAAAATCACAAAAACTGTAGGACTAGCAAGACCGCACAGAAGAAGAGGGTCGGCACGTATCCACTCGTACGCTGCATGCATGGAAGTAGAATACAGAATTACCGGTATGAGTGTAAGATGCAAGTGCTTACGTGAAAATATTGAACTGTTTCTCCACGAAAAATTTGACCACTAGAAGATGGCCGAACTCTGCAGCAGTATGAAGTGGCGACCACATAATACTAGGGCAAGCTTGAAACACCTCTTCAACCTCTGGTCCCTGCACACGCAAACGTGACGGTCTAACAAGCACATATCGGATCAATGGTACAATACGCACCCCCAGCTAAATGGGGTGCGTATTCTTCTAGCCTCTATGATACAACGCGCACCCTACTATTTACATACCAGAAAAAACCAAAGTGATATACAATATATCCTGTACACGCCTACTTTATGAAACATTACACTCTTGTCCCGGATAATAATGCAGATTGTAGCGCGCAGAGTTTAGACTATGAGATTATTTCTTGTCGTGCAAAGTTTATAGAATTACAAAGTAGCTAGGCTATGCTGGAACGGTTCGACTAAACTACAAACTCTACCTAACTCTACTGATCTAGGAAGTGAGACAATGCTAGGAATGTTGGTGAGGTTACCGCGGTATGGGGTATCGCGCTGCTAAGTCGGCAACGATGTCTTGTAAAGCTTGCTGCCTTGTTTTGCCATACCTCTCCCTCCACATAAACTCGTTGGACTGCTGATCTACTACATAAACCTGAACGGACTACTGATCAACCTGCATTTTGGAGCGACAATCTGTAGAATTGCTTATTATCCCGGATAAGGGTGTAATGTTTCATAAAGTAGGCGTGTACAGGATATATTGTTACGTATAATGTATATCACTTTTGTTTTTTTGCTGGTATGTAAATAGTAGGGTTAGCCTCAAATTTCCAGACCAGAGAGCGCGCGAACTCTAGTCTGGACCAAGTGGATACTAAAATGATTTCGGAAGTATTTATCAATAGCGATGCTAAATGGGCGTACGATGGTTTTACCTAGATCAAGATATCATTTGTAAATGCCATGAGATCTCACGAATAAAGAAGAGACGTCTGCACTGTTTGTGGCGATATCTCGGTGGACGGCATGAAACCACGACTCTCTGATTCTTTGGCAGACCGCTAGCTAGTCTAACCGCTCGACTGGCGAGACTACCGCTCGACCAGTCGTCAAAGGTGATGGTCTAGCGACGCTGCTGTGCATGTCCTGTCACTGCAAGCTTGAAAATATCAAAGAACTGAAGCTGAAACTAAAACTAAGATGTGTGCGTGCACCAGTCTTCATCACGGCTCTGGCGTGCACTTAGCCGCCCGTGCGGGTTTCACACGCGCGCAATCAGCGCGAGTGCTCTTAGCATAGCCAATTACTGCTAAACCGATCAGAATTTACAACCGACATTCCGGCTATGAGGAGCTGATTGGCTTAGAAGGCTATTTCCGAAATCATTTTTTTAGTACCGACTTGGTCCAGACTAGAGTTCTCGCGTTTCGCGCGCACTCTGGTCTGAAAGTTCGAGGCTAGGTGAGCGTTGCATCATAGAGGCTAGAAGAATACGCACCCCATTTAGCTGGGGGTGAGTATTGCACCATTGCACCATTACACATATCTATAGACAGACTATACATCCATCGACCGTCACCATACCATTCTTCCTCCGATGAGTGTCCTCACATCTTCCAGTTGTCCAAATCTCGCAGCCGTGTCTACTTCTTGAAACTTATCTTCCAGCACCGACCTGCCGGGCTCGTACCGCTCACCGAGGTGCGATTGCACTGCCAAAGCTGCATCGCGCCGTCCAATGTCGATGAGTATTCGCACCAAGTCGCGTCCGGTGCTCTTGTCTGGTTCTTGGTACGACCACAATCTTAGTGCCGCCTTCGTCTTCTTCTCGGCACGAGAGAGCTTCCGTCTGTGTTCATCTTTCAGTTCTAGACGTTGTGCGAGGGTCCTCCAGTCGAGTTGCAGTGGCGTGTCGTCCTCTTCGTCCAGCAATTCTCCAAGATGCGTAACGAGCGCTTCAGGAAAGTCTGGAACCTTTCTAGCCAGTCCAATAGTCTTCGATGGTAAAATTCCCATGGCACGTGTTGCTTAGATGCTTGCAATTGCAATCTCCACTCTACAGTACTGTGCGCAGAGGCGGTGTACTAGTGGATTTGTTCCGGCCAGCGGATTTGTTTCGGCCAGCGAATGTAATTTGAAAGCCCCAGTATCGTATTACACTAATCGAATCACATTGTTACGGCGATTCGCCATGCGATTTTGCTAAGAATTAACTTGCAATTGCATATCCTCGAGGTCCGCGTATTGGATCTAGTGATGAGCTAAATGAAATGTATAATCGAGTACGTCTAGACTCTAAAATCTTAGTACGATATACAAACAGGTCGGGGCGTCCAAAGACGGAGTTTCCAACTATCAGCCAGACTATAGTGTCGAGAATAAATTATTTGCATCATCTATACGTATGGTAATATTAGATTAGACCTAGCTGGCATGGTATGTAGTAATTAGACATAGCACTATTTGGTTAGTACGCTAGTGAGCGTTGTAGAGTGTGTAATAACAAGTAACAACCAAAATAATCCGCAATGAAACTCTTCGTCCTCATGAAGAACTTCATTTTCGAGGATTCCCTAATAATTTAAAAATGCATCGTTGTCAGACTACAACTGTGGCTCATTGTAGACCAAAGTCAAGTGAAGGTTTCGGTTTTAGTAATTAGCGCTCATACTTGCACCAGGAAACCAGCCAAGACCGTAGCAAAAGCATGATATAAAACATCTCGGATAAAACCGCAAAATTCAGATGTGATTCTTGGCAGTACTACACCATTTTCAGATCACTTCAAAGTCGCATTATAAGAAGATGGGTTTCCGCGCACCGTGGCGCGCGCTCTGATCTGGAATTTCGAGGCTAGATATGCTATCGGACGGCTCTGTATGCTATATTTGCATCCTAATAACGTCTGGACACAGTGCCGGGTTTTTTGTTGGCGACGAGAATGCTGCACGGGTCTGCATGACATCATGATTAGCTGCGCAAAATGACTAAATATGACTAAACGACTCTTTAGCTAATAGCAGGGTTGTCACACCTAAGAATAAATTAGTAGCTTACGAATTTTTTTAGGGGGAAAACTGCTTACAAAATTTTCACGACGGCCTAGACGACTAGGATCGTAACAAGTCCCAGCTGGCTCACGAACATTACGGTGGCTGGGTTCAGTTTTCATTTCGCATTACAATTATTTCGTCATTTTGTATTGCGGCCATTTTCCCATTGGAGTCATTTCGCGTGCATAGTTCAGTCGGCTAGAGCACCGTATTGCTAGATTCTGTAATGCCATAGCGCAGAGGTCACACATTCTATCCATCTCGGACCGTGTTTTTACCTTCTAGATAACATTTTTAGCTTTCTATCCAGTCCATGCATCTCTAGAGACTGATACTAATTAAGGCTAGCTGTTTCAGGAACAACAGGAGGTGACGTACATTGTGGGATTTTGGGTGTTGCGAGTAGAAAAATACAAGAGGGCGTGGTCCTAAAACACTGGAAATTATTTCTACTACATACAGTAGATCCAGTTGAGTGCCTTTCTCGTCTAGTATTAATTAAAAATTTCATGTTGCCAGGTGCGAGAACGTTTATGAAACAGTGTAATAAATTCATGTCTGCGATTGCCAGGTCTTGTTGAAAATATAACAACACAGAACTTACCTGTCTGCAAACAGTTAATTAATCTATACTCAATATTTATAATATAACAACACAGAACTTACCTGTCTGCAAACAGTTAATTAATCTATACTCAATATTTATAACGAAAACATTTGGCACAAGCCAACATATGGTCGCCAACATATTATCATCAATATTTATATCTAATAATATACCAATCTTTAAATATAGATATAGAATCAACCGTCTACTCTGTTGTGATAGGATTCATGTATCTATGACATACTAATGTACAATACAAGAAGCAACCCAGCTATGACATTTAAAAATGCAATGTGCATTATGTTCATACATTTAATTAAGTGCCAAAACACATACACTGAACAGTATGATACAACATATAGCAACAGCACACTTACACAGCTGTAGAAAGTAGAAAACTCAGAGCGTTAACCAATTAACTTGAAAGCCTCGAATAACTTAGCCATCTTATTCTGACAATCAATCAAACACAACACCACCAGCTGATTTCTTCCTGTCAATAATAAATATCATATTAATATTAATCAAGTGATAAAGTTTTCCCATAAGACTGTAAGCTAACTTCTTGCTGCTGGGATTGATGAGACTTGTGCCAACTTGACGCTTAAGTTTCGGTTGCTTTGACCTTTTCTTTGCTTCTGGCTCTAGAGATAACATAGAAAGATAACTACACCTCTTCCAATAATTAATTATATTCATTGAGCATCATCTTACCATACAATGCAGCTGCAGCAGCAGTTTCTGACATCTACACAGACACACATTCAAGCAAACATGATTCCAAGTACGCAAATTTTGTAAAAATCAAAGCAAAGTCAATCCAACTGGCTAGTGTTCAGAATCGACATGTTAGCACACCACGTTTGCATCCAGTTAAAGCATACATATCACAGCAGTGCCTGTGCATACTGCATACCTTTTGTTTTTGTGATAATTCTTCAATCTTTGAATTGGCAACTGCCACACACAATAAATCAGCAAACAGAGAAATTGAGATAACACTAACGCACCTTGCAGTCTAGCTTTCAAATCTGTAGATAAATCTGCCAACCAAAATATAAAATGTTGCAGCTCGGTCTTTCTTTCACTTGATGACACTTCAAACAAATCAAAGTGAAGAGGCCAGTGACCGATACTAAGAGACAGGCGATCAGCCTGACGATCCACAACCAGTTGACATGTTACAATAGCTTGTCTAGGCACAGTAAAATATGATACCACCTGGCACTCAAATTTGTAATTGTGTGTGTGTGTGTGTGTGTGTGTGTGTGTGTGTGTGTGTGTGTGTGTGTGTGTGTGTGTGTGTGTGTGTGTGTGTGTGCGCGCGCGCGCGTGTGTAGACTGCCAAAAACCTCAAAGTCATAAACCTTCAAGTACTAAAAGTGCTATACCTGATTTCTTGTATTAGAGCACTGATGTCTGCACAGTGAACTTCGCCTCTCTACAACACACACCACAGAATTTTACGTTACCTTTCAACAAGAGCCTAGCTCTCATTAAAAAATAGTTACGTGTCTTTCCACATATTCTTCATTCACTTCTGTTCTCCAAACGTCAATCCCATCTGTTAGTACTCTTCACATGTGGAAAAATGTCCAATAAGCAACTGTAAGATTCACACCACACACACACACACACACACACACACACACACACACACACACACACACCACACACACACACACACACACACACACACACACACACACACACACACACACACACACACACACACACACACACACACACACACACACACACACACACACACCAGAGTCAACGTACTTACAAAAACCAAATCAGTTGCTCGTGCTGTCGAGTGTAGCATACGTAGTTTCTCCCTGCCGCCTGTAACTTACAGTGAACGTGCAGAGAGCTCATCGTATTATGCCGCCTTGCAGCGAGATTAACGCGCGTTAAGTCAGAGCACCGTCCCGCTTAGCTAAAACATGGACTACCAGCAATCACGCCAACGGTTTCCGTATTACAACATTCAACAGCACGAGTATCATCCTGCCTATTACATGGGACAAACTAGACCGTTTTCACCCCACTGGAGAGGTAGAGGGCACTACCGTCCTCGTGGATGGAGTCGAGGACGAGGTCAATACTGGCACAAGGATGGCAGAGGAAGGCAGGGAGGAAATGAACGCAGACCATACCAAGTGCGAATAAGTCAATTGAAATATAGAATTTTAATAGACATATTTAATTAAAATATATTTATTAAACTATAATTATATAAATTTATTTTTTAGTTATTTATTTACTTCCCATCTAAGTAGGGATGTCTAATCTAAAACCTGTTTTTTGAAACTTGAATGTGGTTTGTTGAAAATTGTTTTAAATTAGTATTTAATTGATCTCATTTATATCAACACTTTAACAGCATGAATGCAACTTTCCTATAAATAGAATCAAATTCATGTTCAATCATTTGAAAGTATAGGGGCTAATGGAAACCAGCTAATGTAAGAAGTAATATTTTTCTATGTGTTGATGTTCATGAAACTGCTTGTGCGTGGGCTTGTAGACTTTGATAGAAAATAAGTAGATGCCCATAGTTATGTTTGAAAGTTGCATGAGGAAACTGTGAACATTGTGAATCTCTATTGCCTAGTAACACATAATATAATCATTACCATCATGGCTTAGCATAGTCAATATAGTCTAGTGAATGTTTGTTGTGCTGATCCTGTCTCGGTTGCACGTGGTTTGGACAGCCTCACAGTAAGCGGAAAGTCTGCTGCAGAACTAGACTACATGTATCTTGTGTTGTAATGTTAGATTTATGTGCAGGGTGGTGATAACATTGAACAATACTACAAGCCTTCTATGCTAGAAGACCCTTGGAAACATTTGTCAACAGGTACGTGTGAAGAGAAAGAAGAGATCAGAGAGTCACATGCTGCTGGGAGATCAGAACTACAACAACCGGAATTACCTTCTGATAGCTCACAGGTGGTGTGTGTGTGTGTGTGTGTGTGTGTGTGTGTGTGTGTGTGTGTGTGTGTGTGTGTGTGTGTGTGTGTGTGATTGTTGTATTTCCTCTAGGTTGAGCAAACTCAGGAAACATCTTTGCAATAGCAATAATTGACTGAAACGTATACTAATAAATACATTTGCCTTGTGTGCAAGTGAAATCTTCAAAACTATATATAAATTTAAATTTCAGTTTGTAAATAAAATCATTTGCTGCTTGTTGCTTTCTGACTAAGTTGGAGCATATGTTCCCTCACCAAATCATCTTTATTCAGCTTTAGTGCCAGCACCTGCACATAAAATAAATATTAGGAGAGTTGCAGTCACAATCGTTACTTGCTATATTGAAAGTGGGTAAAAAACCCAGTGAAGTTATTGACTAATCAGAGAGATCATAAGATGGGTCTAAATGAGTTAATGAAACTGGTGCTTTGGTAATAAGTGGAGGTGCTCAATGCAATAAACACCATCCTCTCATCTAGTTCAGTCTTTAAGTCCTTGATGAGCCACACCACAAATGTCACATTCGCAGTTGTTGCATCTAACTGACCATAGATATTAACCATAAAAATACACTAACCTCCTGAATGAATCCTTCATGGTCAAGTTCATGTGGCAACTCTTTCAATCTGTCAGTAATTGACTGGAGACTAAAAACGAACATTTAGCAGCACACGTCCATAACACACAAGTCTCTTGTAACCTTGTGTATCGACTTCTCTTTTCAACAGTGCCAAATGCCATATTAAGAAGAACAAGACCGACTTGAAACAAAACTTTTATTCCTACACACAGTTCATTGTTTATAATTGTAAGCATAAATTATATTACAACAAGATAACCTTCACAGAAGAAGATATCAAGAACTCTCAAAACGAGAGGCCAAGGTAACGTCCTGTGTAACACAAAAATGCAAAACGATGGCAGTAGGAATCTACTGTAGCTGTATAGATCATCACTACCTGACGTAGATGCACATGAACCACTCAGTCATGTAGAAGAGAGAGTGAACGTTGTATGTAGCCTGCAACAATTTACATATTGTGTTCACTAAATTTCTTGCATCTCACACATCACAAAACAAAAATAGATGCTATTCGTTAACCCATCCAATAGAACTCAAATTTCGATATACTCATTATGTAGCATCAAAGACAAATAGAAAGACTACACAACATGTACGTATGCACACATGACATCTTTTGATTGATACGATGAAATGGTCAGTGAAGTAATTTCAAACATGACTAATAAAACTACTAAAACCCAAAAATGATTATACAAAGAAATTGGGATATTAATCACAACGGTACAGATGTTTCTGTAGCAAGGACAGTTCAACTGGAGCATACTTATAAGGGTTGTAATGACCAAACAATTACATGTACTTAAACACATCGACATCAACTACATGATCCTGTCACCCATACTACAGAATAGTCCTCAATGTATGTATAGGCAGCTCGTCCATACAAAGTCAGATCTGTAAGCTGCCTACCATTTACTGATTAACATTAAAGGCAATCACTTAGATGGAGACATTCGTTTACAGCAGATTTATGCTTATTGCCATCTCTAACACAATAACGTCACACAACAATAATTTTATTGTGAAGCTTGTATACTAAGCTTGGTAAACCTACCCTACTGTACTGCCACTACATGTACCCATTTTTAATGACTCTAGGTTTGAACACAGATTTAGACAAGAGTATTAATGATGATGAAATAATATTATGCATATCCCATAATGCTAATGTCTTACCAAGTGCTTCCTAATCTTTGGAAATAATTTTGAAAGTAAGCCATCGAAAATGCAGGCATCCAACTGTACAGCTTCCTAAATGCAATGTTCATGACAAAATGCAACACACCGATGATGAAATCTCATGTGAACTGACCAGTTGAGGCCCAAAATAGTTGTTCATATACTTATGACAAATTCTAACCAGACACCAAAATGCTTGCTAAACGGGAAATCAACAGATCAGAACACTGATCTAACATGAGAACATCGATGGTGTGCTAAACAGACAAACGTGCAGTTACAAACACACACACACACACACACACACACACACACACACACACACGCATGCACACACACACGCATGCATGCACACACACACACACACACACATGCATGCACACACACACACACACACACACACAACACACACACACACACACACACACACACACACACACACACACACACACACACACACAGCAACTCCTTACTAATTTACCTCAGCTGGCATGTGCATCAATAAAGTAGCTGCAATAGGACCCATTGCTTGGCAATATCCTGTTTGGCTGTCATACACAGAATAGGCTTTTAAAACATTCCGTAAATCCTGTTGTCTAAACAAGCAAATCATATTTGATACATATGATGTCCACCAAATGGCAATTTATGTATTTGAACTGATACACATGAAAGTCAATGGTAAATTAAACTGACCCATGTTCCTCTGTAAAAAGCTGATGCTCAGGAAATGTTCTGAATACATCCTTGTCAATCACATTAACAACGATGTCAGTGTCTTCAGTTGTTAGTAGCGTCTGTACCAACAAATACAAAAATGTCTGCAATGTCTCAATGCAAGCAGAATGATCACACACACACACACACACACACACACACACACACACACACACACACACACACACACACACACACACACACACACACACACGAACCAACATGTGCAGACAGACAGACAAACAGGCAGACAGACAAACAGACAGACAGACAGACAAACAGACAGATGGACACAAAAATACGACGACTGGCATCTAATTGTACTCGAGTAATTCCTTGTCGACATATTGTTATACGTAATGCTTTCAAATATTCACGACACAACTGTGACACTTATAGTTGGAATTGCATGAGGAGAACCTCAAATACAAACAAGCCCAACATAGCAACATCACCACTGCTCTGGCATATGACGTCATCATTAGTTAGTATAGATCATCCAAACCATTGGTGGCTGGATCATTACACACCAAGTGATATCACCTCTTTTTCTGTACTACACAAATAACGTCGAATAGTAATCTATTTATCAGTCTCCTAGTTAGATCAACTGTGCTCAAACATTCAAACAGAATCCTTTCAATCGTCTCTCTAAACAGCTCGTTTACGTCAGCTGCCACAATCGTTTGCCTAAACATTTTGCCTGAACTCTCGCTCTCTTTCACCTACATACGCTACACACCTCGTACTGTCCTGAACTTTGGTTCATGAGTATGTGGCTGCCACTCAGGTGTTGCCATGCCAATCCTCGCAACGACTGGGGAATTCCCTTGCGGCATCTCCGCTTCACCTGGACACACACACAAAAGGATCGAGAGATAACTAGACAAGTAGACACGACAAAGCGTCGACACATTAGAAATACACGTACTTGCGTTCGTCTCTTTTTCATCGCTGTGTCCCATGCTCTTGGCTCGAGCATGTTCATCCATTTCTTTTCTCTTCTTCTCGTCACGGACGTTGGCACGTCGCTATAGAGTACAGAATGACGAACAATCTAATATAACTGTTTAGTTAGAGACTTTTTGTTCTGTAATATGTCGTCTCCTTTCTCTCGTCGACGAAATCCAAAACGGTCGAACTCGTCCATTCTTCGCGTCTGATTTGATGATTAGACAGCAGAAGCCCCGTATATATACCCTCGGGTAACAACACGTGACCAGCAGTGTACACGCAGAGGATGCATTGGAATAACACGTTCGAAATTTACTGTATATTGTATGCGTATGTTGTTGGTATCAGTACGTACATGTACAAACAGTCTACAGACTACAGTACAGAGAAAGCGCGGTATGCAGACAATCATTAACCTGATTAAATTAAATTAAAGCATTTTGTTGGAAGTAACTCCTTTAATGCACTGATTGAAATAGTAAGTACAATCGTTAATCATACTTCTCTGGCAAAGGCTAATGTCCTATGCATAATTTGCAACTGTTATTGTTATCAGTTATAAATGAATAAAAGCAATAAATTATCATCTCATTGACACCAACCCCTAAGCTAGCGCACGTTAACTTAATTGTCATTTTAATATTGTGAGTTGGATTGCTTGATAGCTCATATGCATGTGACGAGGCTTCACTTCTTCAGAGAGCTTTCTTGAGATTTGCTTCTCAACAAGCTCAGCCATATCCAGCTACATACACAAGGCAATTTACATCTCATACGAACAATCACTCTATATCCTCAATTACAGATACTGTCTAATAAACGTAACACAACAGTTAATTTTAGTAGCTAGTCTAGCTATACCTGCCATTCTTCCAACTGCTTTGTCAGCTCTAGTTTCTGATGAACAGCAACCATCAGCTGCTCTTCTACTCTCTTCAACTCAATTTTCACTGACATCAAGTCAATGTCGAGTTGTGAATTTCTACTCACATAGTAATATATTATAACGTACTTGCTAAATATGCAAAACACAGTGCAGATGTCATCAATACAATAACTATACCTCTCTGACAACCTGTCTTTTTCTTCTAGCACCTCTTGGAAGTTGCAAACAGGAGACAAAATAAGACACTCCTGAAGCTCCGACATGAGGGACACTTCAGACGTGCTTGTTCGAGAGACACTGTCCTGCATGCAAACCTAGCTGAGCACAAATTAGCCCTAACTATACATGTTGTTCCCACTTGAGCTTGCTTTTCCTCGACTTCATCCTTCAGATGAACACATGTCTCTCTCAGTTGAGTGATGACATTCTGTTTAGATTGAAGTTGACTTCGTAATTCATCTATATCCTGCTGAGCTGCAAGTATTTCACATTCTTTCATTTTTAATTCTTCTCGGAGACGGTCTCTCTCATTAGTAACAGTCTCCACATCATATTTGAGTTGCAAATTGCTAGCGGCTATAGCTGATGCCTGCAAGTCAATATCAATAACCCCATTTTCTAGTATCTTCTGTATGATTCCTAACACATTATATCTCCATGTGCTGTATGTATGTGCATGCATAACAGCGCAAGTAATGAAGTTAAATTACAACATCTAAATACAATTATATTAACTGCATTCCAGCATACTAATTTAGCATACTGTATATCCAATCACATTTAATATTAAATTTCCAAACCCTGTATAGTATATACCTCTGCCTCAATATACTCTAACGTTTGTTGTGTCGTCTCCAGTTGATCTGTGACTTGTTTCAACTGTCTAGCATGCTCACTCTTCTCTGATCTCCTTACTGTTTCTGCTACATGGAGCTGCAAGAGGGAAGCAAAAAAGCTAGAGAAATTGAATAATTCCAAATTAACAACTCAACACTACACGTCACCGCATTTATTTTTCCATGCAAACGGGCATTTTCAGCTTCCAACGTCAGCACTCTCCGATTCAAATTTGTCGTCGTAACGAGATGCGAGCGTCGTTCTTTAGCCAGTATCGATTTCAACTGAGCAATTTCCGCTTTTAGTTGATGAACCCGATCATCCGCTTCGAACGCGCATTCACTTAGTTTCCTGTCTAGTTCATAGACCCTGCGATTGCGACTCTGCAAAAAAAGTATGATTGTATTCTAGTTTGAAATGCTTTTTCCTTTAATTAAGTCTTGTCGGAAATGATCGACGTCTGTCCTATCACCTACCGCTATATATGTAGAAGGTGCCGCCTACGTAACCACACAAACACGGTAATTCGGTGCACTACACGAACGAACAGTCATCAAACTGTATATCCGCAAGAGTTAACATATGGACTTGGTAGACTACTAACCTAGCTAACCCTACTCAAATCTTAGTACTAGGTACGTAAGGGACATGCAGTCGATTGTACATTTCTATTATGTTACCGTATCTTACGTCCGTCTGCGATATGTGAGCACTGCACTTCGGCTTATCGACTGTACGCTTATATCTAATAACCGTCGATCAGCTTGCTGCCGAAATCTCCCATGTACGCGGGGCAAATGGCAACTTGTTGATTGGAGGCGGTGCGCGAACGCTCGGCTCCTCCCCTTGTAAATGTTGGCCAGAAATCAATCAAAATACGTCATGTAGAACTTGAATATCACGTTCAATCGACGAGAAAGCATCTAATCTTTGGTTTTCAAGTACATGAAAGCAAGAAAAGGCAAGCTAACTAGACTTGAGACTACATATTATCTTGTTTGTCAACTCTAGGGGTGGAGTTACGTTATGTACGGGGGAGATGCTCGCTTATCCAACTTGTAAGATTTCTACCAACGTCTCACCTCCAAGTGCTTGGCACACTCACTCTGAAGTCTTTCGTTTTCTTCCTCAAGAATACGCATTTTCTCCAGTAACGTCGTTCCAATCTCTGCCGCGACCTTCAGATCTCCTTCTCTTCTCGTCAATTCGGTTTCCAACTTCTCCACCTCAAGCGACGTCCACCGAATCTCTCTCAGGCGGCTCTCGCCGCGCGTTTGGTTTGTCCTCGGTCCATTATTCGATCGATCGACATACACCCTCGAGCCCATAACGGCCGGAAGGGAGTCCGAGACTGAGCGACAACAGGAAACGCGTTGCTATACAAACGTACAACACGGTAAATGTCAACTGATTCACACGTCATAAGACGTAACCATGCGCAATTGGAACGCGTGGGGCGGTACATACACAACACCTACCATTACCGTGGAGACAGATGCCTGCCGATTGGCAACGTACTACACATTTCAATTTAATTTATTAATCAAATCTCGAGCCTGACTCTGTTTGGCAGCAGCCAACTTGCGAGCAAGATACCTTTCACGCGCTGCAGCCACTGAAGTGTCTGTGTTTCTTCTGACTATCTTACTGGCATGATGAGTCTCGTCTTCTTCCACAAGAGGTTGTTTCTTCTCTTCTCCATACTCTACTCTATCACCGTCCGTCGTTTGACTTTCATTCTTGTGTTCTATTTCATCTCGATCTTCTTCATCTTGATCATCATCATCAGACCCTGCACTCTCTTCCTTACTACTGCTTTCTTCTCTATTGGGCAATTCAACCTGTCGTGTCACACCACTGTCCTCCTCCTTTCTAGCATCGACTCCGTTGCTGTCTGAGTTTTCCCTCTCTTTATTGTTCATTTCGTTAGTTTCCTCATTCTTATCGTCAATAGCAACAACGTTATAAGAAGCCTTCGACATATTTTGAGCAAGTAGATTACGATAAAAGCTGCTGAGATCTTTCTGCTTCATCACATCATTCACAGCTAAGAACAAAACTAAATCAGTCGTCATCTTACACAAATCTTGTGAGACAATCAATACAAACCATCAATTTCTGCCTGTTTTCTTTCTCTCTCTTCATCTTCAGCAAGCTGTTGCATCTTCTTCTTGAATGATTCGGTTACGAACGCCTCCTTGTCATCGTACATCCCACCTTCTTTCTCTCGTTCTCTCTGTGCTTTCCTTTCGAGCATTCTTTCAAAGTCACGCTTCCTTTGTTCTGCTGTTTTGAGAAGATTTGTAATATACTTGGGTTTTTTGCTCTTGTCTTGTTTTGCATCTTGAGCAGCTTTCCTCTTCTCTTGCATTTCATCATATACAGCATCATAATCATAAACACTAGGATCTTCACCAAGAGCTTTTTGTATATCAAGGCGAGTCTAAGAAAAAAATTAACTAAAATTTTAATATACTATTAACATATACTATTAACATATATTATTAACATATTCTTTGAACGGACTTAAAGGAGCACTAAAATATACTATATAGCTAGATAACATAACTTCAACGTTGACAAAACATCAAACTCCTTGCATAAAAATTAATGACACAGTAGCTTCAACAAGGCAGCATCTGTTCAAGTGTCATATGAACTTCACCTGTTTCAACTGCTGCTTTTTGACTGCCTCTCTCTTCACTGATTCGTTCACGGCAGCTCTTGCCTTAGCCTCGTCCTAAATCAAAAACAATCAATCCTCAATTAGCACAAACACTGCATATCATAGCCACACATCGTCATCGCTGTTATCTCCAAACACAGCAGAAACTGCAGCGGACCTCTTCTGGAGACCCTTAATAGTTGCCTTCTTCTTTGGTATAAACAAGCCATATCTGTAAATTTCGAACAGTTTTGATGACGTATTCTAAAAGAGAAGCAGACAAGAAATCCTCACTTCTTGGGACTCGCCATTGATGATTATACGGGTCTTCAGATCAAGGATCAAGATGGGCTGTGACGGCTTCAATGTGTCTACAAATCCGAGAGAAAATCTCTGTCCCGAACCTGGTCACTCTATTTCTATGTTCTATTTTTGACTATGCGGTTGATAAACTAGAACTTGTTGTAGTGATTACGACTGTGTTGTCGTTCGTTCTCGCTCTCCTTCTCATCGGATTATTCGTCTTCGTCTACAAGCCACAGAAAAGACCAGTGCAGCTTATCAGCTCACTTGTGAACAGGTAAGAATGCAACTAGATTATCACGTAACAATGGAACGCTAGCAGATGAACGAGCAGACAAACAGACAGAAACTTGTAGGCTGGTGAATTTCATTATTTTGTTAGAAATTACTAGGAGTTCATGATCGCGTTATATAATGTTTTTAGATAGTATCTTTAATTTTGATGGACAGACAGACAGTTCTATTGTACGTCGTAGATCTTCACATGATCAGCAAAGGTACAGTTCTATACAACTACAGTCTGACTCTATGCTTAATTAATGTATAGAACTTTGAATATCTTGATAGACAGACAGGCAGCAAACAGACATAACATAAAAACCGTATACAAACACCAGTGTTTGCTATTTCATTTTTGTGTGTGGTGTAGTAGGTCACCCTCACGAGAAGGATATAGTCGTCTTGATGAACAAGAGGGATAACAAGATAAAACAGTGTATGCGAGTGTTGCGGCTATAGCAAATGACTGCAGTAACTCTCTAGGAATACTTTTGTACTTCATATAAAGTATATATACATGTAAATAGATAAATGACAGCAAGTCTGTTGAAGTCTATGTGTTCACTTTGTACATCTGGTCAAACGAACTGTGACCCTCCACAACGATACTCGTTGGTTGTTCGAGCAGAACTCCAGAGAAAGTGAAACGACTCTTGAAATAGCCATCCCGCCTATGATAGGATAGACACTAAGACAAGTGATAAATTGTATGAGTTGTGATGTTTGATTACTGAGGACAGAAATGGCATGTTAATGTAATTTGATACGATGATGAATGAGATGTGTGAGCTTTTAGGAGACCATTTATTGGAGTGATAGAGAATGGACTCACACTATCTCCTTCAAACTCTGTAATGGCAAGAAGACATACAGATATAAAATTTATATCAATTAGTCTGTGATCGTATGTTGCCGCCTTGCCTGCTTTATTGTACTGTTGGTTGTGATGTCTCGTGGTTGTCTAATAAAAAAAGTCTCCTGGTTGTCTGTTAATCAGTCAGTCGGTTGGTAGGTCAGTCTGTCTGTGTGTCTGTCAATACAAATAGTTTCATATTAAAGCTACTATCCTGCAAATTGTGTGTGTGTGTGTGTGTGTGTGTGTGTGTGTGTGTGGTGTGTGTGTGTGTGTGTGTGGTGTGTGTGTGTGTGTGTGTGTGTGTGTGTGTGTGTGTGTGTGTGTGTGTGTGTGTGTGTGTGTGTGTGTGTGTGTCACCGCCGCACATCCCAGTGCATGTTTATGTGTATACTGTATTTGTTTTTCTGGCAGTCTGCCCACCCACCTTCATCATTTCTCTGTCTGTCTATTTGTTTATGTCTGTCACTCTGTCTTATAGAAAACAAATAACCTTGAAAGGCAACAAAGCTCTGCTATCTATAGACAAGTCTCTCTGTCTGATTCTTGCTTTCTGAATGTTGTAACTTACCCTCCTGCATTGTCCACTGTGAGTCACTAAGACTTGGATTCTTCAACTGAAATACTGATGAGTGTTCTGTGCCGACCAGCACAGTACTGAATGTCAGCTTTGTGGGCAACACCTCAAGATGTGGTAAAGCTACGTAGCCAGTGATTGGCACCACCTAAGCACATTAACCATCATTAATACATGCAGTGCTACTATATGTAGTAGCTGGTATATTAAAAGTAAAGTTTAGATGATAACATCGGCCATTTTCATTGTACTGTGTGGCACCCAGAAACTGGTATCTATCTCTTTCTAGATTGACTCTCTGGCACCAGCAAATCAATTAATTGTATCCAATATTTGTATTTAATATCAATTAACTGGACATTGGCAAAAATGTTCCGGCTACACCACCAACGAACGTCTCAAACACACTGTATAATAGGGGTCAACACACTGTATCTCAGATTCTCTTGACACATCCATGGTAACATGAAAGAGAAATCCTGGTTCCTATACCTCAATTCACTCACACTTTCCACTTTCAATCTGCAAATTTAGAAATGGAGAATGATTTGTAATTTTACAAACAAACGTATTTTGATTTGATTTCTGATTGAATTTGCCAAACAATTGTTTAAAGTTAAAAAACAAAATACACAAACCACATACCATAACCATGCCCATTCATATCTGCCCGACATATTGATGTCTATCTTAAATACTAACTGCTGCATTTAGATGCACCTGCTGTGATCCATTGCTGTAATCGAGGCACAGCTTTCTGTTGATCACTAGTTTAGATCCCATTTCAGTATGAATCAGATCGGCTCCATCCACTTTCTCTCCTTCTCGTATCTTCAAGCAGCACTCGAGTAAGGACATGTTGAGTATCATACCCAACCTTACCTGCCCAAAAAATTAACATGATATTAACATCAAGCAAATAATTGAATAGAATGTTTGGACTCGCTTGAACACTCGCTTGCTGTCTCAGTGTGACTGTAGAGCTAAGCTGGTCTCTGTTTGTGATTCGAAATGGTTCGCTAGTGTGCAGCTGGAATGAGAGCACCGTCTGGCAATGATTGGTTAGCATCATAGGTTGCAGCTTCAAGCTCTGGCCAGCCATCTGCAGAGAAAAATCAAAGCACACATAAACAAACAAACAAACAGACAAACAAACAAACAACAACATGCATTTAACCACAGTAGATCAGATTTCTCATTTACCTGCCCACTTTTGATAAGAGAACTGGCAACCATGTTAAATACAACCCCATCGCCATCACTACTATCCTCATCATCCACTTCTATTGAAACTCTGCACGTATAAGACGACACATACGACAACGTTCCTTCATAGAGAGAAAGCATCAGACTGACTGTGGTTTCCTAATGTGTGCAGATACACCAAGACGAATCGGGTCAACACCAAACCCACCGTCACGAGTCACCAAGGGTGTCAAGGCAGACTAAAATCAATGATCACAAATCACAGAAATAACTTAATATCAGCGTATGATTGCTACCTGTTCGCTTAGTGTCATGTATCCCAACACAAATGCATCGATGACTTTTTCTGTCTCAGTGTGGGACAGTGCGAGCAGGTCTCGTCTAAGTAACACTTTTACAGCTGCCTGACTTCGAGAAGGAACCACCTACGTATTGTGAAAAAGCAAATTTTGTAACTTATATAACAATTTGTCTATGGTAGAGTGTAATAACAAAGAAATAAATGATAAGCACTCAACACAGTAGCTTGTTAACTGACAACCTTATTCTACAAATTGTTGTGACCAACTGCAACAACTATTGTGTTTGGTGTGTACATGTATCATTTCAATAGTAGATGGCACTTGTTAGGGCCCACTTCTTCACACTAAAATCGATCTATAGATGCAAGCATTTACTCTTCCTTCCATGTTTGCAAACTTAGTAAAGAAAAAATACTGCATCTGTACTACTCTGAATGTTGTCAAGATCTCAACAATAAACACAAGTCAAATTCTAGTAAGTCTTCAATACACACACAAGCAAGTCTTGACTGTCTGTCTCATTGATATAAGTATGGTACCCATTTGAGTCACCAACCAGTTAGAAATAGTTGCTTGTCCATCAACACCAATTACATTACTTTACTTACTTATTGCACAGATACTTCTTACTGTATGATACTATTGTACATTACATTAATTATTCCAACTAACTTACAACCAAGCCACGCTGTTGCCACTCCAACTTGTGCTGGTGCGGCTGCTCAGGCTAGTGAAATGGAAAAGGACGACTGCCATGACAAAAAGGTGATTGCAATCGGCGGGAAGTTTTCTCTTTAGTTGTAGAGACTCTCGAGTACTGGACTCATCAAGTTTGAAGACTTTGAAAACCATAGCTTCCAAGACAACAACATGCAGTACAACGTCTTTCGTAAAAGCTTTTCGGAGCCTCATGCAGCAACTTGAATTATCCATCAAACTTTGGTCGTTTAATGCACATGATACATAGTTACTTACAGCTACATACACTTAGTGACGCATTGTGGGACCTACCAGCCTAGGCTGTGTCTCCACTTGTTGCTCTTTAAACATGTTTAAAGGTAAACATGTCTACTCTAAACATGTTTAGCTAGACAGAGTCTCCACTTGTCCATTTATTCCGGGCTATTAAAAGAATTATCTGGGACTGGACTTTGTTGCACCACGCAAATTCGTTTCTTGTGCACCAGACAGTCGGAGATCGTCTTCTGGTCGTCTCAAGAACAATCAGAGACACAAGTCTCTGTCTTCGCCAAAATCACTCTCTCCGAACACTCTGCATCAGTCTATGCCATCTCTGACATTGCCTAATTCTGTCTTCTTCCAATAGTCTCCAAAGAAAGAGAAAGAACAGCACAAAGACCCCTAACATACATTGTCGTGAAATGCACGTTACTATCACGTGACCGCTAAACCTAAACCACTTTCGCTAAACTACCTCTAAAACATGTTTAGCAAAAGCTGTTTAGGTTTACAGTTAAACAGGTTTAACACTAGTGGAGACGTGATTATTCCTAAACATGTTCAGAAACAGGTTGTAAACATGTTTAGGCCCTAGTGGAGATGTGCCCCTAGTTTGCTGGTGTTTGATTGTATATTATAATATAAAATAAAATATAAAGTTATTCCAACTAACCAGTTGTGTTGGCTGCATTGTAATGGGTATGTTGTCTTTCACTCCATTGTGTTCACTTATTCTCACACCAACTAGAGGGTTCTTACAATGCTCAGCACTTTCAATCTCTTCAGTTCCCGCAAAAAGAGGAAAAGGATCACCCAGAAACAATTCGATGTCGATCAACTGCTCATCATTGAAGTCACACGAGCCAAACACCCGCCAGTCAACACGAATATCTACAGCACACAAGTTAACAGAAATTTGTTATGGCCAGATCAGCAGTGAAATTGTCTATATGTTGACACACCAACAGGTCCTCTGTTCCAAATACAAACAATTCGTTCAATCGGCTGAATATCAGGAACATGACTGCCAAACCTAAACAAAATGATAATGAAGATATACACCATTACCGGTGCACATGAGGACTTGTGCTCCGCTATACATTAATCAAATTGCCATCTAATAGAATGTCACAATACTCCTGTTTACCAGTCTCTGTTCATCAAGAGTCTACACTGTAATGACAATGTGTACCTGACGGTAGGATGTTGTTCCTGTTGTTGCTGCTGGTCTGTCAATCCGAAGACAAACAGAAGAGGAGACCCACAAACAGACAAACTGATTGGAATAGATACACTCTCTAATCCATGCACCTAACAAACAGATACAAATGGTTAACAACTATCAACTGCAATGTGTATGATACCATACCTGACATATAATATTGTCTCTGTACTGGCCCCACATGTCAGCATATCCTGAAACAACCAGATTCACTTCCTCAAAAGGACTCAAGCGTCCAGCAGAGGGCGTAACAATAAGTACTGCACCAAGATTGCTCGACAAGAGGCTACAAACATAATCTAAAATGCTAACATGAGTATAACTCTTACACTTTGTTCTATAAAATGCTCGCCTCTCTTGCTTTGCTGTATAGATTTGCTGAATGGGTCTGCAAGGTTTGGAGTTCGAGTGAGCAAGGACGTCCGCGTACCTCTACTGTTCACACTAAATTGAAGTTCCTCTTGTAAAATTTGTTTGTCGACTAAAGGTTTTAAATGTCGTGGCTCAACAGTAAAATTTGCAAATAATGCGGAGTTGTTTCGCATAACTACAACACACCGACTTGCATCAATACTACAAGAATGACACTCCATAGTAAGCTGAGGATTCTCATCAAAACAGACATCACCTCTAATACATCAAAGACAAGCATATTGGAAGGAAAATCCTACACACTGAGCAACTCATGCACACTTACTGCTGTAACTGCTGTTGTGTTGGAGTCGCATAAGACACAGACAGTCCTTTGACTGTAGCTGTGATGCTGATATAAACTGGATGGCTTGAGTCCTCAATGTGACACGAGACAAACAAATGACTAATGTCACCCTGCAATAAAGAAATCATTAGTTATGCTGCGTGATCAACATCTTCTAAGTTGATGAAAATGTCATGATGTGCACACTCTAAAACGAAGATACTTAACCCAGCACTAAATCCAGTAAATTGCCTATTAACGTCACTACAACAAATTATCAGCTCATATGTCTGCATTCTTAACAGTATTTCTTGCACCATCCAGACTAAACTTTACATAGAAAGAAAACAAACAATATGACATTCTCTAACTACATAATAGTCCCAATCTCTCTCTCTCTCTCTCTACACACACACACACACACACACACACACACACACACACACACACACACACACACACACACACACACACACATGCACGCACACACGCAACGTTTTTGAAAGCCAGTTTGTCTTCTTTCCTCACAATCAAGTGATATGAAATACTGTATATGATGACACATTGGTAGGAAGTTCATTTTGGCAGATTGGCAGATTTTCCAGCGACTGCCAATATAAAATCCGCCAATAATTTTGGCCACGGAGATATACGGATATGACATTATCTTGACATCATCACCCACGTTCATCAGGCATTGATAATGGTGATAACAATGGCAACAGCATAGGAATCATGTGGGTTCTGTTCTTCGAGCTTACACGGCAATTCTACATAATAGTTGGAGACCACGAAGCCACGGAAATATGATGGCCACGAATGCAGCTGTCAACTGCAAACTCCCCATGATGGCCACGAGTCAAGTGAGTGGAGACTAGGGTCGACGCACATCAATTATTCAACAGCAACATCCAACCGCCAAAATAAACTCCCGCCAATATTTCATCTTATACAGTACTTCATACTGTTCATGTACAAAGATGAATAAAACAATCAAGACAATCAAAATAAATTGTAATAAAATCCAGTATGTTCTTCGAAATCCTGCTGTTCAGCTCCATAAATCTCAATTAGCACAATCTATCCACATACTGTTTTAGTTCATTTGCAGAGCTGCTTCCATGAAAACTAGCAATAGCTCTGTCTGGAGTCATTACTCACTGATTCTACGCAGCGATACCAATGCTCTTACCGTCCGCATTGCTGTAACACTCACAGTTGTAGGCCTGTGTTCACCTGGCTGCAGTTCACCACTTTGTGGCTCCATACGAACATCACACCACTTGCTATCCTCTCCTTGACACTAGCATAACAAACACAAATATACGTGTGTGCACTAACTAAGTTGTTGCCACACGTACTGTCGTCCAGTTGAACTTGGTGGTCAGTCTTGTTTGATTGCACAAGAGCAGTTGATGCTGGGTGGGCACATCGACAAACATCGTGTTGAAATGAACACGTGACTTATCAACATATGCTGAGCATTCCTGACATTCTCCATACATGTTCACATATCTAAGTGTTAAATATATAACGTTATACACTAATATCCACGCTGACAATATGTCACTTGTTACAATCGTTCGCAATCCCAACTCCCGTGCTACTTAATACAAATGGTTGGTCTCAAATACACATAGTATTGACGAACTACGTCACTAGAAAGTTACCAGTTGATTTCTTAAAACTGTTACATGTTCTATATGTTCTATATGTTCTATACCCTAATGTATTTCGAGACTAATTCTTTTCAAGACTCCAAAATAACTTAGCATTTCTTTTACAAATCCTAATTTTTAGGTCTTGATATGTAATGTTAGTCATTGTAATGTTAGTCACTTTTTTATTTAATTATTTTTTATTTATTCTTTCAAACTGATTCAATTCTCTAAACACTTCTAGTTGGCACCTTGAGCTGCACACTTCCGCCTAGCAGCCATTTTTGATGATGTTTCATGCACACGCGCAAAAACCAAAAGCCCAGACAACCAAAAATGTTCGAGATTATTTTTTGAAGACAAAAGTATCAAAAAGATTATAACTAAAAAAAGATTAGGGGCAGTAGGGTATGTTCTATATGTTCTATACGTTTAACATGTTCTATAACCGTCCAGTGACATACACTCTTCGTGTCCATCGCTTCTCTTCCTTTCACAATTGTTTCCATTACTAACCAAGGCACCTTCTCATTATGCACAACCACTTGAAGTCTTAAATGGCGCAGTTGGAATGAGGCAGCTGTCTCGATTAAAAAGTGGGTGTAGCAGTTGAAATTTTTGATTGGGTGTGTCCATAAAATTATTTCAACTAATCTGCGATTTAGTCATGCAGCAGGCCGTAAGACCAACAAAAGTACATTAGCGAATTTAATAGTCCAGATAATCGTACATTTGGTCAGTTGTTTTATTGCTAGTTACGAGACTGACTTTAAGTTGATATTAACAACGTGCATTGGTAAAAAATTAGGGCTAGTTACGTATATGCACCGATCTATTGCAATCCAGTGAGTCTAAGTTTGCCAATAATGTTTGCAATCTCATTCAAATACTATATAGTAGTTGCCCAAATATCACACTCAATTTAGTAGTACGGTGTAGACTCAACCTGACTGTACACACAGTGACACTTGACTCGCCTGTTTCCTATACACAGTCAGACCTCGTTACTCTGACACTCAAAAATCCGACACCCTCACTTTGGACGAAGATACATGCGAAACCAATCTACATGCATGGTCACTGCATATTTGTTAGTGATAATTCAACAGTTGCATTAGTCCAACAGAAACCAGTGGGACAACACGTGGTCGAAATAACAAGGTCAGATTGTACTATCTCTTGCTCTCTCTTTTATTAATTAACTAACTCACAAGTATCTTGTCAATTCAGTTGCCCAAAGCGTATTTGGTCTCTCCCATATTAGCTTGATGTGCATACAATACTATAAAGTATGCTTCTGTTAAGGCAGTGTGATGCCTATATTATGTGAGCAACATGTTAATTACAAAGTGCTGGCTACTTACTGGTCTTCGCCGTTTTCTACTCTGCAATGAAGTATAGCTGAATAATGCATCGGTTGAGTTGGCTTAAACTTAGCATAAAAGACAGCATGACCACGTGCAGGTACATGACAACATGATGGAGTAAACACCACTTGATCGCTAGACTAGAGAGAGCACGTTGTACACTGAGCAACAAGTCAACCACTTTGAAACCACTTTGGTACATTTTCGTGTTGCTCTGAAAGATAAATGTGTGTAGAGACACGTGACCTGTTGCTGACCTCCACCTCCACCGTACTTGACTGGCCGATACGAACCAAACCAAATAAGAGACGAGGAGCATTAACAACAATATCAACTCCCTGTATTCAAACAAACCTTGTAAGTATGCAGTCAAGTGTGTGTGTGTGTGTGTGTGTGTGTGTGTGTGTGTGTGTGTGTGTGTGTGTGTGTGTGTGTGTGTGTGTGTGTGTGTGTGTGTGTGTGTGTGTGTGTGTGTGTGTGTGTGTGTGTGTGTGTGGACACACTAGCAGTACCTTGACTGCCGCACGAATTGGCAAACAAAGTGTCTGTGAGTCACCCAACAAGCAAACCAGATCACAATCAATCGGATCAAGAGAAAAAGATGTAATCAACACATCAACAATTTCTATGCCACCAACACCTAAAACAACAAAAAGGCACTGTACACCAGTAAACATATAAAATCATTTTATATGCCAGCAAACGGTACAGCAAACAAACACAACACTATAGTCTCTACTAATTGTGGTCTTACACATAGTGCCTTTTGCTGGATCTGCTGTGATGATGGAAGGCCCAGACATGTTTTGCCAGATGTACTTAACAGATGACTTGCTGCAATTTGTTAACTGTTAGAAAGACAAGTTGATCATTGGTGAGTTTTTCGACTTGTGACTGTGTGTAAGTATGGATACGTACCACCATTTGTTGTTTATGACATTCACCAAACGGTAAGCGACTTGGAAGGAATAAAACAGGTGGAGAAATGTTAACGCAGAGTGGCTAAAATATTGGTAAAAAATAGAAGGTAATTGCAGTGGCAAAATTCATACACAAACACAAGATAAATTCCTTTCTCCTCCCTCCTCCTTCTCTCTCAGGCAATCAACCAACCAACCACTTGCCCACTTGCCTGCTCACCACACACACACACACACACACACACACACACACACACACACACACGCACACACACACACACACACACACACACACACACACACACACCAAACATGCACATGCACACACACGCATGCACACACACACACACACACACACACACACACACACCAAACATGCACACCATACATGCACATGCACGCACGCACACACACACACACACACACACACACACACACACACACACACACACACACGTACACACAGATGCACACATGCACGCACGCACGCATGCACACACACACACACACACACACACACACACACACACACACACACACACCTACCAAACAAGAACCCATTAGTGAGAGCTGTATGCAAGACCACTGAAACAGAGAAGCTACATCTACAGGCTGATCAGTGTCATCAGATTCAGATCGAGGAACATGATCCAACACCAAGTCAGCTGTGTTACAATAATCTCCACTCTACAAACAATTCATCAATCAGTAAGCATAGCAACTACAAACGACAAAGTCTATACACCTTTAAAGGCCTAAATAAAACTGTAAACACTGTCTGTTGCTCTGCTAGTATTTTGCCCTCAGTAGGAGTTATAGAGAATAGAGCATTAGCCTGCTCACTGAGTCTCTCCACTCGTTTCTCGATACCAAGAGCGTCTGATGTAACACTTTGGTGACATAGTGGATAGCATATCCTCCAATGATATGACAAGTCAACATGACTATAGTACAAAACAACCCGTACTTTTAATCCTCAAGGCAACCATACCACACCACACAAACAGATGAGTAGATAAACAAACAAACAGATTAATAACAAGTTAATAAAATAGATGAATAAATGAATGGATGGGCAGATCTAGACAAGCAGCAGAAAGGCAACAACATTGTTCTGCCCAGGATTTTCAGAGTGGTGGTCGGGTATGCGCTGCATTAAGGGGCGTGGTTTATTTCTGACAAGAAAATGCTACACAGAATGTACCGCACTGCTGATGGGAAAGAGCAGACTAATACCCCGTTTACACAAGCCGATCCATGCCAGCCCAGTATTCCAGCCCTCGTTTACATGACACACTCTGTAGAAGGAAGCCAATGTGTGTCACTAACTTGTGTTAGTTACTTGAGCTTGACATAGCTAGCATTAGCTCATGTTTGCAATGGACAGAAGCCAAGCTGCTCGCGTTTTTTCTCTATGGCTTTACAACAGTCATATAGAGAATGCGTAGGACATATACGAGACGTCGTAGGTCTACCACCAGGCGACTGTTGCACGCATGCAGCAACAGAGTTCAAAAGCTAAATTTCTTGCTCATCTTGGTCGTTCCATAATTGGGTAAGCCACAGAGTCTCCGTCTCGCTCCACACTATTTGTACCATTTTCATCCGAAAGTATGACGTGGCAGAAAGGAGTCTGGCTACGCGAGACTACCAAATGAGCATGCACGGCTCGTTTTCCAGCATGCTATGCATTTACACAATTATGTACTTGACCCAAGCCAGCCCTAGCTGGCGTGCACTGGCCCAGCTAGAAATACCAAGCCGAGCTGGCACGGCTTGGCACGGCTCGGCCCGCGTTTACACGTACCATAGAAAGCGAGCCAGCATGGGCTGGCCCGCTTACAAGTGCTTGTGTAAATGGGGTATAAGAAAGCTGCAACTTCTGTCAACAGTCGGGGAATTATGTTGCCCAGTCTCACGCCTATACTATGGTATAGTTAGACGTCTGTCATCCATTGGAGCAAGTAAACCACTAGCTAAAATATATAGTGGTGGTGGGAACATGTGGAGTGATGGTCGGTGTTTGTTGAGTGATGGTTGGGCCCAACCACCTTGGGCAGAACCCTGCAACAAAGAGATAGACAAAGAGACAAACAGACAGACATTGGCCCATTTGTGCATCTACACCAGATGTTTTGGCTCCTTCACCTTAGCTGTAAAAGCAATAATTTAAAATATATCTATAACACACAAACTAACAGCAAACAATAAACAAACAACCAGTACTCAATAAACAAACAACTCAATAAACAAACAATTCAATAAACAAATAATTCAATAAACAAACAATTCGATAAACAAACAACTCAATCACCAAACAACTCAATAGACAAACAATTCAATATACAAACAACTCAATAACAAACAACTCAATAGACAAACAATTCAATAAACAAACAACTCAATAACAAACAATTCAATAAACAAACAACTCAATAAACAAACAATTCAATAAACAAACAACTCAATAACAAACAACTCAATAACAAACAATTCAATAAACAAACAACTCAATAGACAAACAATTCAATAAACAAACAACTCAATAACAAACAATTCAATAAACAAACAACTCAATAAACAAACAATTCAATAAACAAACAACTCAATAACAAACAACTCAATAACAAACAACTCAATAACAAACAATTCAATAAACAAACAACTCAATAGACAAACAATTCAATAAACAAACAACTCAATAAACAAACAACTCAATATACAAACAACTCAATAACAAACAATTCAATAAACAAACAACTCAATAAACAAACAATTCAATAAACAAACAACTCAATAAACAAACAATTCAATAACAAACAATTCAATATACAAACAACTCAATAAACCAACAACTCAATAAACAAACAACTCAATAGACAAACAATTCAATAAACAAACAACTCAATAACAAACAACTCAATAAACAAACAACTCAATATACAAACAACTCAATAACAAACAACTCAATAGACAAACAACTCAATAAACAAACAACTCAATAAACAAACAATTCAATAAACAAACAACTCAATCACCAAGCAACTCAATAACAAACAACTCAATAAACAAATAACAAGAAGATAAAATAACTAAAAAACAAATAAATTCTCATCCAAAAGTAGAATAACATAGTAAGCACAGTATATGTGTGACATTCCAATAAAAAATTACTAACTTAATTGATTGACTGAATAACTGATATAGCCACACAATTACTTACTTGATGATATTTACTAATCAGTTGCTACTTTAGTACACAGTAAACCTATAAACTTGTGCACTTAGTATGGCATCTATTCTACAAGGACAATGAAAACACCTAAACAGTAGCGTATGCTACAATGCATGCACCACTACATTGTATGTCGTAATCTGGACAAAGCCATTGCATTGAAGGCATAATGTACGTAGGGAGAAGACAAACGTGCAAACAAACAGATAGATAATTTATAAACAACACCGTGTCATCGATATCATAAATAAATAAATAAAATAATAAATAATTTACTTCTACAGACCTGTGATTGTGTATGTAGACGACGTGTTCATCATTTCCACCAGCATTTACATCACCAAATTGTATTACTGAGTCATCCTTCACTAGCTCAACACGAGCCTCCTCACTCACACCTGCAGAGCAATAACAATGCTCAAATGTCACTAGTACAACTGTCAACATCCTTGCTTGTACAAATAAACAAACAAATAAACAAACAAATAAACAAACAAATAAACAAACAAATAAACAAACAAATAAACAAACAAATAAACGAACAAATAAACAAACAAACAAACAAAATAAACAAATAAACAAATAAACAAAATAAACAAATAAACAAATAAACAAACAAATAAACAAATAAACAAAATAAACAAACAAATAAACAAACAAACAAATAAACAAACAAATAAACAAACAAATAAACAAACAAATAAACAAATAAACAAAATAAACAAACAAATAAACAAACAAACAAAATAAACAAATAAACAAAATAAACAAATAAACAAACAAATAAACAAACAAATAAACAAACAAATAAACAAACAAATAAACAAATAAATAAACAAATAAACAAAATAAACAAACAAATAAACAAATAAATAAACAAATAAACAAATAAACAAAACAAATAAACAAACAAATAAACAAACAAATAAACAAACAAACAAATGAACAAACAAATAAACAAACAAGTTATAGTACCTGTTAAAGTGTAGTTGATAACATGCTCACTTTCTGTAACAAGATGAATAGGCTGACTAAATGAGCCGACACAACTGGGAGAAAATATGACCTACACATGTCACAGAAGTAATTACCAATGCTGCCACTACCACTACATGAGTGACTATATGACGACATCAGCTGAAACATACACACAACAAAGTGATAAATAGCCACAATTAAGTCAAGAGTAATAGCAGAGTTGATCGCATGTTCCAGCTGGTTACACACACACACACACACACACACACACACACACACACACACACACACACACACACACACACACACGCATGCACACACGCGTGCACACACACACACACATGCACACACACACACACACGCACACACATAGCCTAACTATCAAACTCCTCTCTCTCTCTCTCCCTCCCTCCCTCCCTCCCTCCCTCCCTTTCTCTCTCTCTCTCTCTCTCTCTCTCTCTCTCTCTCTCTCTCACACACACACACACACACACACACACACACCATATGTGCATATTAAATAGCCTAACTATCAAGCTCACAGTAATGTACACAGTCTCCAAATGCTTAATTGAGAATGTGGCAGGCTGTATCTCAAACGGTGGCAACAGAACGTATCCAACATCCTAAAAAGTCATTACAAATTATAACACATCTAAAGCTAGTAGCTGCACATAGACACTCACCACAAATTCAATGTCTGATGGCTGCTTGGGTGAGAGAATCCTAAACTTAGAATCCGAGCCGTGATTGATGCATTCCAGCTCAATGACTTGTCGACCGCCAACGAGACAGTATCCACAGTTCCACTCGGACGAGACTACAAGAGCACATAGAATCAGTTGGATGACGTTGTAAGAGCACATTTTAGCAACACATTCGCACAGTGAGAAGAAGACATTGAATGAGTGTTTCCAGGCAACTTACAGCACATACACGCGTGCGCACACGTGTGTGTGTCAGTGTGTGTGTGTGTGTGTGTGTGTGTGTGTGTGTGTGTGTGTGTGTGTGTGTGTGTGCACGTGTGTGTATGTCAGTGTGTGTGTGTGTGTGTGTGTGTGTGTGCACGCGTGCATGTATGTCAGTGTGTGTGTGTGTGTGTGTGTGTGTGTGTGTGTGTGTGTGTGTGTGTGTGTGTGTGTGTGTGTGTGTGTGTGTGTGTGTGTGTGTGTGTGTGTGTGTGTGTGTGTGTGTGTGTGTGTGTTTACTGTTCTGATGTATTGTGGCAAATCTTTGTGTTTACTAACTGACAGCCAATCTGCATTATTACATACGTACGTGATAGTTGAGGTGTTGGACGATGAGCTTCTATTGGAACAACAAGAGAGTGCCTGTTTGGCTGCATCACCTGTAGACAACTTGGATTACATCACAAAACCCTTTGATATCAAGTTGACTATGAACCTTGATGAAGTCATTACAAGGAGCTAGAGAATGTGGAGTAAAGGTGACGACGTACTGACAAGACAGACCGGGAGCAATTAGTCCATTGTCCGTTGGAAATGTGCCTGCACATATTGCCGAGAATTACATAAGAGGATGTCGAGACGAAGTTTCCTTGTAGAGTAAAGTGTGTCCACCTGCTGTGTTCGTGTCTGTTTGTCTGCCTATCTGTCAGTCTGTCTATCTGTCTGTGTGTCCGTTTGTCATGTGTCAGTCCATCTGTCTGTCTGTCTATGTCTGTCAGTCCGTCCATCTGTCTGTCTGTCTATCAGTCCATCTGTCCGTCCATCTGTCTATACGTCTGTCAGTTTTTCTGTTTGTCAAGATCATTTCATTTATTCCATATATATCAACTACATACAATAGCAGCAAATGCACTACAGGTACAAGAAAATCTCAAAGTCTAGAGACAAGACACAAACAAAAGGCCCTTGGGCCTGTCTGTCTGTCTGTCTGCCAATGTGTCTGCCTAGGCATTCATCTGTGTGTAAGTCCGTCTATCTCTCTGTTTGTTTGTTTGTTAGTTGGCATGCAAGTGCGTATGCAATATGTATGATTGCACACTTGTAAAACAGTAACTACTAAATTACTCATCTGTCTTCATCTCCTAAGACAAACACAGCAGTCTGTCCAATTGGCAATCACAATCACATTCAACTGCACAACTGCTGATCTCAACCCTATTCTTCCTTCAACACCTGCAAGCTTCTACTTTCAAAGCAGAAAGAAGTTAACCTGCCACACATGCACCCATCCTTCTACATGCCCAGCAATCATGCATATTAAAAGTAGAAAAAATAACTTCTAAAGAACGATTAGTTACGACATGTTGAGCATTCGTCTGTCATCTGTCTGTCTTTAGTCGTTTTGTCTGTCTCATCTTTGTTCACATTCCAACACGTTTAACCACCTCTATCCATCACAATGACTTGCCTGCATCAATCTTGAATTCTTGAGTCAAAGGAGAAATGACTCGCAGCTGTCTGCTCACGTTGTCCACGTTTCTTAGTTGTAGTACCGTCTCATACGAGTAGCCGACTTCGTAGTGTTCGAATACAACACTTTGCGGTTCAGCGACAAACATGTTGTCCAACTTGGAATCAAGATGACTGCATGTCGTGTCTATTGGTAGTCGTGGATTGCACTTGAAGTTGACAGGGCGATCGAGTCTTTCAAGTGCTTCGCGTTGCGAGTGACGATGAATTGGTTGAAGCTCTTCCAGAAAGAGGAGATCACCACGTTTCATTGAAGTCGTTGTAAACCCTAGTGAGTCTCCATTAGTGACGACTTTGCTGTGTAGTTGACCTGCAAACAAAACATGTCAGTACAGCACAAGTAACACAAGCAAGTAAAACTAAATATGTTGAGTTTTATTTCATTTTCCTTGTATCTGTTTCTGTTGTCTAAATGAACTATTGATCTGTCGCAAACATTGTGCCCAATTGATATCAATATGGCAATCACATTCAGTGTGTTGATTATGCCAACATTATGTAATAGTAACAAACATATAATATTTACTTCTACAACAATTTGTAATAATTTGTAACAGTTAGTCATAATTAACAATAATTAATAATTAATATTAATCTATAACACAACACTACAACTTTATTGATATACCTTCTAACTACTACAGTACTGGCAACACACTGCTACACCAACAAAGAAACTATGTCAAGTAGAAAGAACAACTATGTCTGTTTTTAATTAAAAGAAAAAGACCTAGTGAGTGAGCTCAAGACAAGCTTCACTCTGCACAATGTCCATCATGTCCAATTTGAGCAGACAATGTGGTTTCGATCTCGTCCCTCGAACACACAAAATTACTGCACCTAATCATAGACGTTGTTTGTGCATAAGTAGTATTTTGATTGTTTGAAATGATGTTAACTACATATGCTTGAAAAATGTGGTAATTAATAATAATTAATAACAATTAATAACAGTAAACCATAATTATTATTATATAATAATTAATAACAATTAATAACAGGTTCCAGTGGAGAGAAGATGGTACCGGCATCATCCTGATAGGCTTGTGGAGACGGATGACATTACTATGATGTGGGATACCACCATCCCCACAGCCAAGAAGATCAAAGCCAATCGTCCAGACATCTGTCTCAGAAATAAGACGACAAACACTTGTCTTCTTATTGATATCAGCTGTCCTGCTGATGGCAACATAGGCAGAAAACATGCTGAGAAGTTGGCGAAGTACAGCGACTTGCGAGTGGAGATAAGCCACATGTGGCATTGTCGAACACTGGTGGTTCCGGTGGTCTTGGGAGCTTTGGGCACAGTGCACGCAGGTATTGCACGGTGGCTGGACATTATTCCAGGTCATCACAACCTGCAGCACTTACAGAAAACAGTGCTTCTGGGATCTACTCGGATCCTTCGTAAAGTCATGTCTTCTTTCTAGACAGCTGTGATGGTCTAAGTACTTCTGAAGCAGGGTTTGCTTCCGGTACTTGTAATAGACTGATCTGATTGAGCACGACATAAACCATAATTATTAATTATTAATAAAATTAATAACAGTAAACCATAATTATTAATTAGTTTGAGCAGAAAATAGATATCAATAGCTTTAACTACAACAATACTGGCAACACACTGCTACAACAACTGTGACTAAAAGAAACTATGACAAGTAAAAGAACAAGAAAAATACTTAATAATAATTAATATTAATTTATACAGTTCATAATAATTTAAAATAATTTTATAATAATTAGTAATAATTTATAACAATTTACAATAACTAGATCATTCTAATGAAAATATATTATCAATATCATTATTAAAAAATATACTAATTTATAATAATTTAAAGTAATGTAAGAATGAAGAAGCACACAGTGCAAACCCTCCAAGTGCCATCCGGTCAAGTACTTGCCTCAATCAGAGATTACGTGTTAAGCCCGGTTCACAGTATTGACGCTGACGCTCAGCTGAGCATCAACATCAAAGACACCGCCTTGACGCAGGCGGCATCCTTTGATGTTGACCCTGACGTTGGAATCGGATTTATTTCTATTCTTTCCATTCCAGCGTCAGTGTAAATGTCGGCGTCAGCGACGTACTGTGAACTGAGCTTTACACCGTTGCCTAGCAGGTTGGTTGGTCAGTTTTTTGTATGTCACGTGACCGGCCTGCACTACCATTTGTAGTAGCATTTCACGTGTGGGGCAATCACATAAAATAATTAGTAACAACCTATAATAATTACAATGATTTAAAAGTAATGAAAAAATAACTTAAATTAGTTAATAAAATTATCAATATACATAAATAAATAAATTAATTAATTATGTATATTGCAAATTAATTAATTTTATTTATTTTGAAAATTAAATTAGTTTTATTTATTTATTTATATTGAAAATTAATTAGTTTTATTTATTTATGTATATTGATAGTTAATTAATTTTATTTACTTTGAAAATTAATTAATTTTATTTATTTATGCATATTGATAATCTATATCTATAAAGAAAAGTAGGCCCATGGGTGCAGCCATTTTGAATTTTTGTTTCATAATTGCTCGCAAACTGCTTTTCCTTTCCACTCCTCCTTTAGCACATAACCTTCTCTACTTTCGTAAAGCAACTGGCGCTCTTCGCGGTGGCCAGTACCCTGTACTTTGCTTTGTGTTGGCATTTTTTAAAAAATCGTGACGTCACAAAAAGTTTGTTCCCTATGCGCTCGCAAACCGCTGCACTTCCTTGCTTTTCTTTTAGCACACGGCCTTCTCTCAGTTTGGAATAGCAACTGGTGACGTTTTCGGTAGTCTGTGTCCTATACCTAGGCATTGCTGGCGTTCATCTGTACTTCTTGATGTCATCCTATGGCTACTCATTGTTGTGTCACCTATTGTGGCGTCACATTTAAATGGATTTATCAGAAAGTTTTGAGTGTCTCCGCTTAGATAACCAAATTTTATTATGCCCCAAGAGTCTAGACGCTGAAATTGCGTTCACTAACTTAATTAATTGGCCTGGGTGAAGAACAGGCTACATGGCTTGTTAAATATATATAGGCCTATATACCAAGAGGGCCACTGAAGCCATGCATGGCCCCCAATCAGCAGCCTATGGCCGCTTAAATAAATAAAATTAATTAATTATCAATATACATAAATAAATAAATAAAATTAATTAATTTTAGTAACAATCTAATTACAGTTGAATATATATTTCAATACAACCAATCTACGATACAGGCAAATCCCATAAACTAAAATTACTGTCATTATTGTCTAACAACAATCTACTAAGAATCATGCGTGCATTATACGACCACAACTTAACTGACAATTGCTGCAACAAATTGTGTGTACACACACACACACACACACACACACACACACACACACACACACACACACACACACACACACACACACACACACACACAAGCGTATTCTAATTTAATGCAACAATTGTCTGTTAATTTGTGGAAATTTAATGCTCGTATGATACAAAGTAGATTAATGTTAGATGCTGATGTAATTGCTTAGGATTTGCCGGTTTTATCTGTTAGTAGTTTGTTATAAAATATAATATTATTTCTCTGTATATAAATATATAAATACATATATATATATATATATATAGTTTACATTTCAAATCTATAATAATGATATAATCCTCAATACACACAACTCATCGTACTTGTCTTAGTCGCTTGCGCATATCTCGGCATCTCATTCAATTCATTCCTCTCCGTTTCTCGCTTCTCGACTGTCCTAACAGCAGACGGTACCAGCAAGTTGTGTCTTGTCAACAACTTCTCATCCAGACACAACACCAGTTCACTCTCATCCGATGGCAAACCAAGTTGCCTGTACGCCCGACACTCTTCCTCTCTCTCATTCAGTCTCCTCTCGTCAGCAGCAGTCGCTGCGCCGTAGGCTTTCACTAGATGATTCTCAACGCGACGCAGTTCGTCTAGTCGCTTCGCTCGCTGCTCCTCGATGCATTTTAGTTGGTCGACGTATTGCTGTTGGTAACCGCCGTCCGTCGGACGTGAAACGGTCAGGTTCTTCACCGTGTCGAGTTCTAGTGAATGCTTAGAGAATAAACTCTTGAAGACATTGCTGACGACGTGCCCTGACTGTTGGCGTCGGGCTGATGAGGGACGTCCTGTTGTCATGCGGGGCTCTTGCTCCAGTCCAGCTACGCCAGCCATCGTGTACTGTAGTAACACAATGTACAGTAGCTTTCCTACAAGCACCCGCTTGTTTAGTGTGTTGCGATTCCCGGATGTTAGATGGTTAGTGTGTTGCTACGTGCAACGAGATAGCCTCGTGTACCCAGGCTTTTATGCACAGCCAAAAACCTGGTTTACGAGACTGCTAGGGTAATTGTATTTTATTTGTTTGTTTTTAGTTTATATTTACTTAAAAAACAGTTAATAAAAAATTCTGATCTATGTACCTAAATAAAATACTATAACTACGAGTAGGTGTTATTAAGAGTAGCTAATATACTTTGCTAAGTTTGTTTTATGTTATTCATATTAATGGTTTATCGTACTTTACAGTATATACTAAGTATACTGTATGCACTCTGTCAGCGACAAAGTTCGATTTATATCAATAAAGCAGTCTGGGTAATCGAGGCTACTGTATGAGCAAAATTGCTATTCGACTCGAAGTAGCGGCCGATGCTGCTTTGCCGCGTTCCCTACCGCAAAGGCAAGTAAACGAGAAGCAAGCAAGCCGCGAAATTTCAAGAGCAGAGGCGTTACCAGATGACACACACTCACCGATTGGCCAGAGACAAATGAAACGCATGAGTGTCGAGACATACACACCAAGTACGGACTTATACTGTAGCAATTACGAGTGTGTGTATGCTAGATGTACGTTGAACAATTTATAACAGACGTTGTGGCATCGTCTGCTGCTGAGGGTCTCGATGAAGCAAACAGGTTGTCTTTCTTCTCTGGTAATCCTGCTGTGGAAATAACGAGAGGCTTTCTACATGTGTATATGAATGACAACAGGTGAGACATTACTGGAAGTTGTGTGTGTGTCTGCGTGTGTGTGTGTGTGTGTGTGTGTGTGTGTGTGTGTGTGTGTGTGTGTGTGTGTGTGTGTGTTTGTGTGTGTGTTTGTGTGTGTGTGTGTGTGTGTGTGTGTGTGTGTGTGTGTGTCTGTGTGTGTGTGTGTGTCTGTGTGTGTGTCTGTGTGTGTGTCTGTGTGTGTGTGTGTGTGTCTGTGTGTGCGTGTCTGTGTGTGTGTGTGTGTGTGTGTGTGTGTGTGTGTCTGTGTGTCTGTGTGTGTGTGTGTGTGATCTCACCTCATGATTTCAGTCAGACAATCGAAGCTGATTGTAGTCTCCTCTGCATTCTCGCCATACCTGCAACCCTCACTTGTCGCGACCTTCTCAAGTTCATCGCTTCAGCAAGGTAACCTGCTCTACCATCCACCTACCAACACCATACAAACCACCATGTTCTTACTCTATAGTCCAACCATCGATAGCATTCGTGTAATTCGAGACTCGACCCCCAACCAGTACATGGCACTAATCAACTTCAAAGACAAGACACTAGCTTCAAGCTTTTACTCTGAAGTCAACGGCCGTTCGTATAATTCCTTTGAGGACTATGTCAGTGACTGGTAGCGAAACCCGTTCACGACTTTAGTACTATACAAATGTGTTGTAATAGAAATGCAGTATGGCATTGGTATCTCACGTTGAAGCAGTGAGGACGTCAGACGGAGCATCACAGTCTGTCGCTGGTTTGACTGAGCTGCCGTCGTGCCCTGTTTGTCTGGAGCGGCTGGACGATTCAGTTAACACCGTTCTCACAATCTTGTGTAATCACTCGTTTCATAGCAGTTGTCTAGAGAAGTGGAGCGACACAACGTCAGTAACCAGATGGACTCGATAAACTCGTGTGATGACGTGTGTGCGTGTAGTTGTCCTGTGTGTCGATATTGTCAATCTCCCGAGCCGGCGGCAGACAACAAATGTTTCTTGTGTGATGTTCGAGAGGTCTGATGTTAAATTTACCACACACACACACACCGAGAAAGCGTATTATTGCCTAGAGAGTGAGTGAACGTAACTTGTGTCTATAGGATTTATGGATTTGTCTGATATGTGGCCATGTGGGTTGTGGCCGTTATGTCGAAGCTCATGCATTCAGGTAAGTCAGAAAGTCAGTGAACAAATACACTTTTGTCAGTTGCTTATTGTTAGGCATTACGAAGCAACACAGCATGCGTTTGCAATGCAACTGGGCAGTCAGCGAGTGTGGAATTATTTAGGAGGTTTGGATACCGATCTTAGTATGAGCATCTGCATATAGAAAAGAGATCTTGTCTGTAGATAATTATGTCCATCGACTGATACAGAACAAGAGCGATGGAAAACTAGTAGAGGTGGAGGGTAATGTCGGACAAGAATTGGCAGATGAAAAGATTGACTCTCTAACTCTCGAGGTAGATACAAGTGTAATTCAATGAGCTTGAGTGTGGAATGCTGTTTTGTAGTATACTCACATGTTGACAAGCCAACTGGATTCCCAGAGACTTTATTTTGAGGAGAAAATGGCTCGAATGGAGAAAGAAGCGTTGGATCAGGTTCATCAAGTTGTTACAAATAATGTGTCTGCATACATCCATATGTAATTTTTCATACACAAATAGTTGATATTAATTCATTGTGTATATAACACTAATTACATGTGCATGTAGTATTCATTGTATGTTACATGTGTACGTATCTGTCCAGGTAACCGCATTAGAAGACAGAAGTCGAAAGTACAAAGAAGAGATGGAACGACTTGAGTGTCAACTGCATGATGATGGAAAATCGAAGCGGAAGCTCGAGAAGAGGATAGAACAGCTGACAACACGACTGTCAAAGGCAGAAGAAGAAGTAAAAGAAGAGAAAGAGATGAACAAATGTTTAAGAGACAACCAACAAGCACTAAAAGAGAAAATAGAGAGGGATCACTTCGAATGGGAGAAGAGACACGAGGACGAGGTCCACGAGCTCTCCGAACAAATCCGGGATCTCATGTTCTATGTAGAAACACAACAGAAAATGGAACGAGTCTCGGATGAACAGAAACAAGTAAATTATTACTCCACTGCAATTAATAGTCATTGATATTAAACAGTCTTGTAAAATACTCTGCCTAGGAATTACAAGATGGACAAATCGTGGTTGAATCACCGTCAGAGGGAGGTACAGCAACGGCATCAACATCATCAGGTCACTCAAAGGGACGTAAATCTAAGAAACGTAAATAGCTTCGTGATAGTTCTAATGCAACAATGCATTTCACTGTGGTCGTTGATATCTCAACAAGAATTTCTTCTTCATTAGTTTCTGTTTGGCAAGTCGCTTTTTTCTTTGAATTTCTTCTTGGGAGCAGGTCTGCGTCACTTTTGTTGCAGCACTCCTGTAAATCAAGTAGCAAACGGAAATCACAACCAGCAGGCCAACTGACATTGTCGTACCAGTAAACAAACACAAGACTTTATCAACAACTAAGAAACATTAAAACAATTTTATTTTTTATCTGACTTGTTCCAAGTAGGAAGGATTAGGCAACGACCACCACCACCATGGCAGGCTTCATAATACAAAAGGCCGTGCTTGAATTTCACCGCAAAGGCAATGTGCATGTGCACTGCAGATGTAGGTATTACACGTAGCGTACCTCTAGCCCTTCTGACCTTTGGATCATGTAAAAACAGGGGAATGCTTTTATGATTAATAAATATATCAGAACATAACATTGTATCATAGGACACTTGTAAATGGACCTAATAACATCACACCCTGCTGACCTGATGTACCTCACTGACCTGATATCATTTGGCTGTACAAGGTTACATCCTTCAGAGTCCACACTTCGTTTTCCTTCTTCCTCTGAACGTATCGATGCAGTCAATTCTACGACCGGATCGTGACGGCGACTACTGTCATCATCACGGCTAACACGCTGTCCCACATCTCCTTCATCACTCTCCCACGTTTCATTCTCGATTCCCGCACACAATGCCTCCAGGTCCTCTCCACCGACACTGACATGTTGATCATTGCCATCAGCTTCAAACGCCTCGAATTGCAACACAAGACTTCTAAGTCTCTCTCTCGTCTGAGCCGTTTTCTTGGCACGTCGAGACCGCCCATCACTCTCACATTCTCTTGACTTTCTCTGTTTGTAGGATCGCGAGCGAAGATTTAAGGGAGAGCAGAGCCTATCGAGAGCATTCTCGTCACAACCTCGTTTCAGTTTGTTCGCCAGCGCTCTCCTATCTCTCGGAGATTTCTGTTTGCCGTTCGCTTTTCGTCTCACGTTCGCACGAAGTCGCGGTTTGCTGTAGTCCCATTCGATTTCGGCTTCCGTAGGCGTGAGGAGTCGGTCGTGACTGTCGTTCGCCATCTTGACTACTTTGTATCTATCTGTCAAGCTCATTCCAACGAGCAGCGGAGAAAGCAGTTGAAACTGCCCGCTAGCGCGCTAGGAGAATTGCGCTACACTAACTTTGCGCATGCCCTGTTGCCTTGCGTGCACTGGCTGGAGTGTGCGGCCGTTTGTTAGCAAGCGACGCAATGGCCGGATTGGGTTTGAATGTGGTGACTCGGGGCATACGTTACCAGCTTTCTGATGTAGAGCAGATGAGTACGAGTGACTTGCAGTCATTGATGGAGACACAACGGGACAGAATTGTTGTTTTGGTTGGTTGAGTCAGAGTTTAGACTAACATGCCTATGCATACGGTGCAACCTGACAATTATATAGCAGGAGTCTATACTAGCGTAAAGGCAAGGTCACAAACATGTCTCTCCGTATATAATGCAATAATATGTGCAAATGTATGTATCATTTAGTTAATTAAACACTGTCGTTACATTTTCAATTCTAACTATATTTTTGCAGTTAATTTACGTTGTACTAATACGCTTACTTACTCTAACGCACCTCATATATTGCTTCCAGTTTTGCATGTTGCAGGCTTGGCACTGAACTGTTGACAGCAGCAAATGGAAACATTTTGCTTTCATTCATTTCTCTAGTCTACTGTAAAGTCTGCTTGCCTGTTGCTATTTAGGATACCCGTTCTGAAGAGGAGTACAGAGTAAGTCATGTGAAAGGAGCCATCCGAATCGACCCAAATGTGCGAAGCTGGAGAGATGTGTGTGCTTTAGTACCAAACATCGGTGAATTAGTCAAACACGTTTGATGTCACAATGTCACAGAAAGTCTCATGTATTCGTATATCTTGAACAGAGGACAAAGACAAGATCGTTGCGTATTGTTCTGTCGGCTATCGATCATCAGTTGTAGTTGCACGACTCCAGAGGCACATGCAAGGGTCAGACAATGTTCCTCAGATGTTCAACTTGGAAGGAAGTCTCTTCAAGTGGGCAAATGAAGAACGACCAATGGTTAACTCTCACGATGATCCCACATTGTACTGTCACCCATACAATGCCATGTGGGGAATGATGCTCAATTCGCAACTTCGGAGAAGAGAACCAGAGGCAAAGAGAACTTCTAATATTTAACTGTGTCTATGAATGTGTAAGGCTGGCTGTGAAAATTTAGCTAAGACAAGTAAATCTTATGAAAATCATTGGCTCCAAATGCAGCAGCACACTTGGGGCACTTTCTCTGTCTCGTCTCATAGCGAGTTTTAATGCAGTCTGTACAGAACACATGGAAACACTTGGTAAGAACACAGTCCTTCTTGTTTGTATTGCAACAAGGACACACCAGTTTTGACTACATCAACATGAAATAATGATTGTCATATCAGCCAACACATCAGGTGAGAAACTGAACTCACTTTGTATGTTCTCAATTCCTCTTTTAAGATTTCATCAGCAGTTGTTGCTATTCCAAATTTCTTCTGTCTTTCTAACTTACGATTCAATCGAGTGTTTTCCTCCTGGACATGCCAACAAGCATTCAAACTGTGGCCTAATCGGTAATTATCCTCTCATATTTCACCATACCTCAGCCCTCCTGGATCTGAAGGACTCTTGCTCCATGGCAGAAGTTTTACTGTCTAAAGCTGCCTGCAACTGAACCAATACAACATACATTGCCTATCAGTTTACCCCAACACACACACACACACACACACACACACACACACACACACACACACACACACACACACACACACACTACACCACCACCACATTACACCACACCTGCTGAATATGTTCAATCTGCTTCTCTAACTGAAACTTTGCTTCTTGTACTGCTTGACCAGCTTCAATTGCCTATAAAGACATCAATGAAGATCCAACAATGAAGGACTTGAAAATTGACTCTGACTCTCTTTCTGTGTGAATCCATGGCCTGTTGTCTAAGAGTCACCTCTTTCTCCATCGCAGTCTGACATTGTAACACAACCAACTGACTACTGGTCCAGTCCACGCATAATATCTATATGGTTCTGACCATGCTGGCTTGAAGACTCTTTTCCCTTTCTTCCACCCTTTGACACACTTCATTTTGTGCCTGCTGTTGTGATTCCAGCATCGCAATGTGTTTCACCTGTCCCTCTTGCTGCTCGGTCAACAATTGTTGCAAATGTGTCAGTTTAATCCTCTACAAACAATCAAATTCAAGTGAATAAGTTTCAATCGCTGCATACAAGTCACGTCGTGACCTCTGACATGAGTTTCAAATTAGCGTCTTCTTTTTCGTGTAGCTGTTGTAGAAGTCGAGCGTTCTGTTCCTGCATGTCTTCAAATGCCTGAGCAGTTACCTCCATCTCACTTAGCATGGCATCCTCGTCCTAACGACATATCACAGCAATGCAATCAAGTAATCACTAGCATTCATCTCTCCCTCACATGTTTTGCATGTGTTAGATCCTTTTGCATCTGCTTGATGGTTTCTTCCGCAGCCCTTAGTCTTTGAACGGCCTCGTAGTTTGCCATACTTTGCAGCCTTTTCAATTGCTCTTCCATTTCTACTAGTTTCGCCTTTGCCTCTTCAAGTTCACCTTTAATTTGTTTTTCTGCTGATAAAAGCTACAAGGAAAAAATTGAAATCTTAGGTTATGTAAACAGCATTCACCAATAATACACTGCCACATGATTATTAACAGACAATAAAAACCTAATATGTCTACGACAAACGCTGCCACTAGTGACCCTCACCTCTACTTTTTCTCTTTGCTCCTTTGCCAAGCCTTTGTAAACATCGAGCAACAGTTTCATCTCTTTCTGACTTTCTTGAGCTTTCCTAAAACAAATTTACACAAAATTACAACAATCACAAAACTAGCAGCAACGGATACTGACTTCAAGCTGGCTTTGAGTTCTCTCACCAACTCGGATTCAGCTTTCTCTTCTTCGCTTCCTCCCTGGCCTGTCTCTTGTCCTTCCTTCTCTTCTACTGCAAGTAAACTGCTGTCTTCATGTTCACATGGTTCAGAAATGGCTTTCCCTTCTAGCCGGTACTACAACAGTACAGTAGCAACACGACTACACTGTAGTCCAGAAAGTGACTACGTACTTGAGCTAATTGATGATGGGCGTCATTGAACTTCCTCTTGTAACGAGCAAGCTCATTCTTCAACTGCTGGTTGCTATTCTGTAAAATCTCACAATGCAAGAGAGTGGCCTGTTGTGCACATGCCAACAAACCTGCAGGCTTCCTATCAAGTGTCTCATTTCTTTGTTTATTGGACCAGCTTGTTCTGTTGCAGCTACATGTTGTTCATACTCCATACGAACAGTGTGATAATCTCTCTTCAACTTGGACAATGTATTATTCAGTTTCGAAACCTCTTCCTTTGTTTTGTGATGAAACTTTTGTTCCTCAGCCTGCGTACGTCAGATTACATGACAGCCGCTGTTGGTGTTTGTGTGTCAACTACAGTTTGTATGTCTAGACGTCGTGACTCTACTCTTGCAACAACGTAGTCTGACTATCTATGTTTGTCCTGCACTATGTTTTCTCACTTCTATTTCATCTAGCTGCTGCATGTACTGTCCTTTATTGGTTGTAAGTAATCTTCGTGTTTCTTCCAACTGTACCCTTAGCTAGTGACAGCAGAGAACAAGTAACTACTAGAAACAAACAACATATCATACACTACATACAATACCTGCATATAGTCTGAGTACAAAACAGAGAACTGAGTCTGTAATATCTTGTATGGTACACTGGCCAGCACAGCTGTATCAGATACTTGATTGACCTTCACAGAACAAACAAGCCATAACACATGCAACTGTCCAAGTGTCATATCCATTGTATTCACGCACTTCCAACTTCAGTCGTTCTACCTCCTGACAGACTTTTTCATATTTTTGCTGTTGCTCTGTTAGTTCTTTTTCCCGAGTGGCTACAATTTCCTGCATTTCAGCCAACTCAACAGACACTTCCTCCTTCACATTCTCAACATTGGCAGCCACAGCCACAGCCATAAGTGCTTGACCTTCGGATTCCTTAGAATCTGTACCTTGAGCTTGAGCTGCCTGTAGAGCCTCAGAAAGCTGCATTTCTAATTTTTCTATTCGTTGAGATGCCTTCTGTAAATCAAACTGATTGTCATCAAGAGAAGTTGTCAGTTTTTCCACTCGTTCTTCTGCTATGGTGAACTTATCACGAAGAAGTTCAAACTGTTAACAATGAATCATCATAAGTACTATAACTTTCCTAATAATAATGATCTAAAGTCTGAGATTGTATCAGACAGCTTGCAACACACACTTAATGTAATACACAATACATCTCAACATCAAACTAATGCAACATATTTCACTTACAGAAAACAGTGGCACAACCACCATAAAAAATTAATTACAATAAATCAAATTTCTATTCTATTTAAAATTTTTAAATCTTTCATTAAAAATCTCAGACTTATTGGATAGCTTGCTGCAACAATTCTAATAACAGAAACCTCTTTTTGGTGTTCATGCTGCTCTGCATGTGAACGTGACACTTGTTCACTGAGCCTGCCATTTTCATTCACCAATTCTTCGATTCGTTTCACAAGCTCCTCATTCGCATCAAAATCATCAGACTTCATTCTCTCCACCAGTTGTTCCCTCTCTCTCCTGATCGCTTCAATAGCCTGGACCAACTCAGCAACCACAGTCTTTGAAACTTGATATCGTTTAGCTGTTGCAGCCTCGATATCCTCCTGATAATGTGACTTCAACAGTTTCTGCAAGAACATAGAAACGTGCGCCGCTGTATCTTCCACTGGCTGTGCACCCTCGGCATCTCCCTCCATCCTCTGCAACATAAATCTCACATCGCCATCCAGTTGATCCCAATGTCTGTTCACTAGACTGAGTGTTGACTCGAGACGAGAGCGGCTGCTATTACTCTCAGCAATCTGTTTGTGCAACTCCTCTTCCCGAAATATTCTCTCCTTTATCTTGGCAGCGAGCATCTTATTCTGCAGCTGTAACGTACGAACATCTAGCTCTTCCTGTCACACACACACACACACACACAGACGTGCTACAGGAAGGTAGACATCACGCAGCACTAACAAGGAATACAAACCTGGGAAGAGACAGGACCAAATCTTGGCGTTAATAAAGTGCGAGATACTTTAGTTGGCGGTTGCCCACTCATTCCTTCTTGAACACTCCGTTTCGACATTGGCAGCGTGCACGTGTCCAGCTTGCCTCGGGCTAGCGCGCTTTAAAATAGAAGTGTTGTGATAACGCACTTTAGAAAGTTAATAATTTGCATCAGTAAGATCACGTGACGGTGGCTATTCACACATTCATGCTTCTCATGCAACACCCGCTCGGCGTTTGTGTACAGTAGCGACATGTCCGAAATGCTCAATCTCTCCAACATTCGTGCAGCAGCAAAACGTATCTCGGCCCACGCGTTTCGCACGCCCATCATGACAAGCTGCACGATGGACAAGAAAGCAGGCAGACGCCTCTACTTCAAATGCGAGAACCTGCAAAGAACCGGTTCTTTTAAATTCCGTGGCGCAATCAACGCCGTAAGTGAAATGGCCGTCGAGTCGCGTCCGGTTGTGGTGACCCACAGCAGTGGAAACCACGCCCAAGCTGTGTCCCTAGCCGCCAACCTCAACGGTCTGCAGGCTGTTGTTGTGATGCCTCGCACGGCGCCGCATTGCAAGAAAGATGCAGTGCTGGGATATGGAGCTCACGTTGTCGATTGTGAGCCAACAGAAGCGGGAAGGGAGAATGCTACAAATTTGGAGATTGCTAAGCTTACAGCTGGTGGCAGAATTGGAGAGTTTGTTAGTTCGTCACAGGATCATCGTGTTATTGCGGGACAGGGAACTGTTGCCCTTGAGATGCTCGAAGACCTGCAACAATTAGATGGTATTATTGCTCCTGTAGGAGGAGGAGGGTTGCTCGCTGGTGTCGCTCTAGCTGCAAAGAGTCTTGATCCCCATTGTGACATTAAGGTGATAGCAGCCGAGCCGGTGAATGCTGCAGATTGCTACAATTCGGTGAGGAGTGGGCATCGACAACCACTTACTAGTGTTCCCCAGACTGTAGCCGATGGCTTGAAAACGAATGTGGGGACTGTAACGTGGCCCTATATAAAGAAGTATGTCGATGATGTCGTACTGGTAAGTGAGCAGGAGATCAAGGATGCCATGCAACTAGTATGGGAGAGGATGAAACTGGTCATCGAGCCGTCTGCTGCGGTTGCTGTGGCAGCTGCTCTCACGCAGCAGTTTAAAGAACAACACAGCAAATTGCAACATGTTGGAGTTATCCTTTCTGGAGGAAATTGTGATTTGAACAAACTTCCTTGGATACATATGTAACACGTAGTCCAGATTTCAGCAATGTTGTCTTTAGATGCAGTAGAGTGGAAGTGTTATATTGGTATTCTCATATTTGGGTTATGTTAATATTAACTCTGTTTAACTAATTTTGCCTTTCACATATACCTACTAGTAGAGTTGACATTCGCAACTTTGAATTGGAATTATTTTATTATGAATCACTGAACTGTTTCAAATCTCATTCAACTTGTCTTTACTAATCTTGGAAATCTCTGCTTGTGAAGAAGCTGTATGTGTGTGTGTGTGTGTGTGTGTGTGTGTGTGTGTGTGTGCGCGTGCGTGTGTGTGCGTGCGTGCGTGTGCGTGCGTGTGTGTGTGTGTGTGTGTGTGTGTGTGTGTGTGTGTGTGTGTGTGTGCATGTAGCTACTTCAACGTCTGTTTATTCAACAAAAACTATTTCATATTTTAAACTCTGTAATTTTCTCTGCAATACAGTTATAGTTAGCCTAACACACATAATCCCTTGACAATTGTTCTCATATAAAAGATAACTTTAACAGCAATAATATGACTGCAATAAAATGAGATGATGACATTACATATCACCAACATTTTCAGTATACAGTGGTGTTAGCCCACCAGATGTGATGTAGAAATATGAAAACAAACCTCTAGTCTATGTATAACAAAAAAGTCACTGACAGCAATTTCATTATACAATCATTCTTATCACTCACTCGAATTCGAGACGATTTCACTAATGATACTCGTCTCTTGCTTCCAACACATTCATCACTTTCAACTGCTTGCACGAATATCCGAGTACTTGGAACATGAGACCAACTCTTGCCCAAAGCAGACTTTACAGAGACTCCAGTGTGATCTTGAACAACACCATTTGTACACTAACAATAAAGACTAATCATAAAATTTTCTAATAAATTAAAAACATGCGGTGTGCACCAGCACTGCCAAGCCAAGTTCTGTTGCTAAAACTTTCAGAGTCCTTGCAAGTTCCATCATCAAGCTATGACCTGAAAATGTATCAGTTAGTAGTAATCATAGGTGTATAAAGCAGGGGTCACAGGGGCACGTGCCCCTTGGCTAAGTTTGATTTTGGCCAAGATATATTCAACCTGTCGAGTGACCTGCTAATATTTAGGAATGACAGACATAGAAACTGACAACATTAACATGACATACAGAACTAACTCCATAGTGTTAATGTTGGTTTACTGTTTTCTTGCTATGTAGCATGCATACATATATGAATAATTATTAACACAGTTAGCCTTGTTTGCCAAGCCATGCCCCTAGGCAAATGTGTGTCCCTCAACCAAATCTAGGTCCCTACACCACTGGTGATATCCGTGAAAACAAAACACAATAACATTTGTCTGTCTTAATTAATGCATATATAACAAAATACAAACTAAAGAACACAAACAAACACGACATGTATCTTAGCATATCATATCACACCATACATCTCACCACGAGATTGTTGTCCTCCAAGTATGGGACTGATTAGCGTTGACACAATGTCAACTACAACCAGCTTCAAGCCACTGTAAAATGAGTCAGCCTGGCGAGACCAATGCGTGTCAAAGATTCACCACCTTCCAATCACAACAGTTAAGTATAAACAAACGTGCTCCACAATCCTGGACTTGATGGCGTTCAAGTGTTGCAAAGCAGAGTAGATGTTGAAAGCTCTCACATAATAAACACGACGTAAAGCCTTCTCAATTTCAGCCTACAGGAAACACAATAGAAAATAAAATAGAAATTATATAAAAATACTTAAGAAAATTAACAACTTGAGAAGTTAATGATTTGCTAATGATCTGACAGAGTCGCTGTGCAGAGAAGTTGGCTGTTGTGTCCAAATACAGAACTGTTGCAGACTCGTGACAACACACTTGTGAGCACACCTGCAAACAAAGCTACAAAACGAGCGTGCATTACTATAATTGCATGAGAAAAATAAGAAAGAGCATCACACACACACACACACACACACACACACACACACACACACACACACACACACACACACACACACAGAGTCAAAAGATATTGGACAGTCAAAATATCAAAATATTCGACAAAACTATATAAATCAATTCCCTAGAGGATTGACTAATGGCTAACGACTGTACAGTACCTGTGTCTTCCCTGCTCCAACTGACCCAACTATTTCTGTCACTTCCCCTGTCCACACCCCGCCGTCCAACAACTCATCAACACTGCATGCAAACACAAAACGTATGTACTGTACTGTACAATATATGGAATGACACCACAGATGTATAATAGGTAAACAATCTGGGACTCCGAGGACACACAGCAGCAATGCCACTTTGCTTCTCGGCGAATCTGTATTAGAACGTAACGTTGCAGATATCGTTGTTATAAACAATAGATACATAACGTTACACTCAAAATACTAACTTACCTGGAGCAACCTAGAATAGAAAGTGTAGAGATCAGATAAGAAAGCTGGACGACAAACCAGAACAACTGGAAACATTACCCGTTTTTAGAATAGATGTTGTTGAAAGAAAGGAATCAAGAAGATCTGTCCCATTGACAGGAAAGCAGGCATGTGAGACACGTGACATCAAGCAGCAGTAAGAATTCCCGGATAATTATGTTTCCGTCCAGTAGTCAAAGACGCTACTGGATGTTTCCGGACCACCAGTCTGTAGTAGCTAAAAGAGTAGAAGCAAACGAGCATTTTAAAGAAAGAGTGAGAGTGTACATTCGTGTTTATCAATTTTTGAAAACTCGAATTGTAATCGATTGTCTGTTTGTGTGCATTTGCAGAATAAGGAAAGTGGATCAAGTAAGTCTGTACTAAAGTTGTGACATTGTGACAAACTTTTGGTGCCATGTGGCAAACCACGTGTCGTTGTGTGGGCTGTAGTGCGAGGCTACTCATCGCGGCCAATATTGATTAATTATGATTAATTGGTTGTTGGAATTTCAAGTATGACTTTGACTACGATTTAGCATTTCTGTCTGCTGACGAAGAGTTGACACTGTGTAACTGGTACACGAACAAATTGATAGAAATGACAGGCCAGTTTCGTCCTCCTCCTCCAGCATCAGTGTTGGTCAGTTGATATATAGCATCAAATTGTTCAAAATTAATAGCCTATGCAATGATATTCGTAGGGCACAGCGGTGACATATCTGAAGCGATTTTATCTAAACAACTCGGTGATGGATCATCATCCTAAAGATATTATGTAATAAAATTCGTTCGAATGCATCTGGTGGTGCCAATAGTGTATGTTGTGTTATGTCAGGCTGGCGTGCCTTTACATGGCATGCAAAGTGGAGGAATACAATGTCACTATCGAGCAATTTGTTTGCATCTTACCAGTGAGTGAGAGGCAAACAGCGGCCGAGTATGTACTAAGAAATGAGGTGACCTGTGCTAGATGAATGCACTCATTTGATGCTGATTGCTAGTTTAATGTAGTTGATGCTGCTTCAAGCTCTCTGTTTCCATCTTACTGTTCACAATCCTTACCGTCCTCTTGAAGGTTTCTTAATTGACATGAAGGTATTTGACTTCGTTTTGTGTCTTTGGTGGATTGAAATTAAAAGTCATTATTTAGACTCGATCACACATATCTGTGACTCAAATTGAGTCTCTCCGGGCTTCTACAGAACTGTTCTTGCAGCATTCACTTTTCTCTGATGCTAGTCTGCTTTTTGCTCCATCTCAGGTGCATGACATTTACAGTAACATCTGCAAGTGTGTAGGATATCAAACCAGAATTGGCTGTGGATGCTATGTTTGTCATTGAGTGACCGGGTGAATGGTAGTGCAGGCATTCTGGTTTGAGGTGCAACACACTGCTACATCGCTTGTTATAATGCATGGACTCACACAAATGCATGTAAATAATTTAGATTGACCTAAAAATAACAGTTTCTATGTCCACTTGCAGATCATTCTGGCTGCTCTCTTACATTCAGCATCATCTGCTAATACGGATCTAAACAGGTTTTGGACTCGTATGTGTCTGTAGACATCTATGTCTACAAACACATGTCCATGTCGTGTTATCGTGTCTGTCTTGAAACTCGATCATACGCTACTCTCACTAAATTGTAGTGTGTAATGAAACATGCTCTGTGTAGCTACTTGTCGACACTATTTCATGGTAGTGGGAAAGAAGAGTTTCTTCATGACAAAGTGAAAAGTCTGTAACCAATGTGTATGACATCACTCAACTTTAATTGACGTATTGTTGTCTACAAAGCTATCCAGAGAATGGTGACATCATCAGTACGAACTAGTGAACAAGAGGTTATGTTATGATATCACTGCTGTCAACCCCATTACTTTAACAATGTGACATTCACTTATAGCACGTTCATACTAGATACTTTAGAACGGTACCAGGTATAATAAAATTGATCCAAAATAGGCACCAAAATGAGGCCTTTATCAAGTATTTTTAGTAGAGCAAAGTAATGGCAATATTGAAGAAATCTTAGCTGATCCAGCTTGCTTCTGAAGTAGCTTGTGTGAATGCGGTATCACTTATTGTAAAAGTACTGTAGTATTTACCAACTTGTGGTGTGTTGCTTTGATAGCATGTGACATGCCATATAGGGGTTATCATATATGGAGAGTGTTTTGTGGTTTTCCTTTTTATTGACTAAAAATAATATAATTATTAAAGTTACAATTTTCTGTGTCTGTACATCCATCATGAAAGCAAAGGTTTATCCCAGATTGTGGGGCTTGACTTGTCATCTTGCTGACAACTACTGGCAACTCGATTTAGACTAGAGCATAGTCAAGCCCCCTGCAACGAAATGTTTCCCACTTACTACTTAGCAACACAACCTAAAAACCACCAATTTCTAATCTAATGAGATTTGATGCCAAACTGTGAGGGTTGGCAGCTCTTTACAGTTTAATTGTACTGACTATTCATAGTCATGGTGTCTTCCCTCGCTGCAGGCTGTTCGTATTCAAGAGAAGTTGAAAGCATGTCAGAATCCGGAGCTAAACCCCGACAGTCAGCAGTAAGACAGCTAGCTCAACACGCTGTACGATCAATACTAGAGTATCTGTTGTAGGTATAGAGAGAGAGCAGAGCAGTATGAAATGGAGAGTTCAGAAGAACTATGAGCTGCAGAAAGACATGCTGTAAGCGGGGAAGACATAACATGTGCATGAACATGTCACATGATATATATCGCGTGTCATATCACATTCAGTTGTTTTACAACGCAACTAAGCATACACAACTGCATAGAAAACAACTAAATACATTACAGTAATGATCATTTGTACGAGCATATGATGAACAATGATGTGATCCTACTTTCATCCACTAAGAGGATCTTCTCTACAATTGATAGCATACAGCAATCGTTCTGACATAATCTGCTGTGATGAGTATTGAGGTAGTTTGATCATGAACATGCATGTTTCTGCACGAATAAACCGACTATCTGGAGGGCCTAATCAACACAAAGATCATGTACAAAGCGATTCTTCTGATATTATGACATCGATCACCTTTTCCATCAGGAGGTGCTAGTTTCATTGGAAATGGTGGAATATGAATGTCTGATGATGCACGGCATGGCTGTCCCATGGGTATTCGCTCTTGATTACAAGCAAACTTAACAAATCGTCGTAGTTCGTCCTGAAGTAATTTGTAAATTTACAAATATTTCTAATGAAATCAACTACACGTCTTACCTGAGAGAAGCTCTCTAGTGCCCTCCAGAAATATTGGATGTGTTTATCTGTATCCATTAGTCCTACCTGGTACATTGTGTGTGCCTAAACAAATCCACCTCAATCAATTGAAATGATACAAAACAATTCAATTTCACCTTCAAGTATGCCAAGTTGATTTCAGGCTGTCCACATGTTCGAAGTTCAAGGTCTCTTGGTGTGAGTAGATGAAGCAGCTGTATTGGTATGACTGATGCCATTCCACAACGAATAACAGTTATTTGTTCTTTGCTGGCTAACTCTGTAAGACGAAGATCTTTCACTAGCTGAACAAATTCCAGCCGATTGTTCCAACTGAACAACAACACAACACTTTCAGTATTCATATCAACTAATTTGTGATGCTAAACTCACGTGACTGGTCGTGTACTGCCATTTGGGCAGAGCTCAACTTCTTCACCTCGAACACTTGGATAGACAAACACAAGTTGATTGCTTGACAGCTCCTCACTCAAACTTGTTGCACTGGCACTCAATTCACTAAATTCTTCTTGTGTTTCTACCTATCAAATAGATCATCACATCGGACATAACATCATTTTTCAAACAATATAGACCTCTCCAAGATTTTTCAACAATTTATAGGTCAGAATATCAGCTTCTTTTAAGTCATCTTCCCTGTCTAATGGACAACCCAACAAGCTCTTCCAGAAACATGGCAGTAAATCAAGAGGAACTGGCACTTCAGCTCTGATGGCAACTCCAAGTAGCTGCAAAATAAAAAGTCACATAAATCTTAGATTTGACAATAATGATTGTTGTTTCTTACTTGTCCAAAGAATTGGAGGAGTTTCTCTTCAGAGTACGCCATTGCTCCTGGTTTCACCATCAGCTTTCCCTGAAACACAACATGCAATGGCATGTGATCAGAGCAAACTTCATCAGCTAAGGCATGTTCTGTTGTTGTGTGAAGACGATTTCCATTACCTTGTTTCTCCCAGCCGACGAACTTGGACAAGGAATAAGAATGGGCAGTTGTGAAGTCAGCTCTTTTGCAACCTGGCTAAGGAAGTGCCTAAATGATCCGCCTTATAAAAATACGCACTCATACAGCAAATGCTCATCATTCTATGGGCATTGCACTATACTTGTTCCATGAACTTCTTCTCCAGAGTACCGCACATTGAAGGAAAACGTCGGATCTCCTCCAGCAGCAAGTCTTACATGCAATTTAGATGATGGTATGTCATTCAACTGTCGAGCTGCTTGACAGAATTGTAAGCTAGCAAGATCAGACATCTCTCCTGTCACACACAACAATAGATTAAGCAACATGTAGTTTGAACTAAACTCAACCTTCTCAACTTACTTCCTACTACTTCTAAAGGATCTAAAGAGATCTCAGGGGGAGCTTCATCAGGGGAACGATGGGCTGACATATTGAGAATATGATTAACAAAAACCATTTTTGTGTGATAGAAGAGCAGATCCTGTGCTTGAGACAGTAGTGATGCTACACTCAAGTGATATGTGTTGGCCACACGCATATCAACAAGTGGAAGCAGGTGCTCCACAGCACGATTCACCTCACAAAGAAATGCAAACCTTGCAGCTACATTTGCATGACTCACTCCTAAAGCCAAATCAGATTTATAAAACTTCAGAGAAATCAACAAAACAGCCTAGAAATGACCATGTAAAGCCTCCATTTCTGGTCTAGCAATGTCAGATTCATCAAGGAAAACCTCATCCGGTTCCAATTGGCTAGGTGTAGTCACCAAACGATCACATAGCTCATCAATGTGGATAACTAGTGCTCTGTCCATCTGCTCATGCCAACTACATTCCCAGCCATCACTCAGTTTCTCAGCAACACTAAACAAAAACAACATAAACAACACCCTAGCACCTCATTTCTGCTGTGATATAACCAGTTGAGTTGGAGGTCATAGCCACAACCAATGAGAGCTTTCCACACATCAACAGGGTTCATAACAGCTTGCTTTGTTAACCAATCCAAGAAACACGGCTCATTGACCATTGTCTTTTGCTCTGTAAACAGACTCTTCATACCTTCAGACGGTTGACAACAAGACACTAGTCTGGATATCAGGGTGTTGGCACCGGCTTCCTGTTTTGACAACCCAAGAGATTTCTTCCCACCTGTACAAGAATGGAACAAAGCAGCAAAGGCTGTATGTGCTGCTTGAGTCAGTCTCTCTTCTTGTACAAGTTTATAGAGTAAGAATTGCCGTAAAATGGCTTGTAATTCCGCATCACTGCATTGCAGACTGTCATTAACTGCTTGAACACTAAGTTTGTTTCCTCCCTGTTGAGTCAACTGACTCGAATCCATCAATGCAGCTATAATGCTAGGCAGCTTCGCAGCACAACGAACTTCCAACACCGCTACACCTACACAACACTCTCTTGCCTCGGTCCTTTTTTCAAATGACTTCTCCTCCTTCTTGTCTACCTCTGTTACATCATGCTGTTGAGACAAATGTGTCTCTTCTATTGAGACATCACCAGTTACACTAGCTGCTGTAACCCAGTCTCGATGTGTTTCTTCCTCGGTATGGTCTGCATCATCAGTCTGGTCTACATCATCAGTCAGGTCAACTTCTAGTGTTGCATACAAATCGTCTCTTTCTACAGCTGTATCTAGGGCAAGTTCTTGAGCTAAAGCTTCAGCTTCAACAAACAAGGCACTAACAGACCTAGCACCAAAGTGTTCTTGCATGTCATCACATTCCCTATCAGACTCCGAGTCAACACCCACAGAACCAAGTGCCTGTTCAACAAGCTGCCTTGTCATACTGTTTCCCATCGCTGATGACAGAGCATCATGAGCCTCAGACAATGCCACTTGTAAACTTGCTAGATGTCCATGCTCAACATCATCAACTGTGGATGCAATGTTCCTTGCCTGTGTCGCCAATTCCTCGACCTGACTGACCAAAGAAACATGGGCTGACAATGGTACCTCTATTTCTTCAGGACTTTCGCTTTCATGTTCAGTAGAATCATCAACTTGTACTTGATTAGAAGCCACTGCTACTTCCTCTTCTACCTCACAAATTCTTGTTGTTCTTGGTAAGTACAACTCACCTCTGCGCAGCCCACCATGCCCACTACATATATGAGATAAAACAGTTGCAATTTGATCAGCACTAGTAGTTTCAGGAAGACCACGTATGACCAAAAGACGACGGTTTATTGCAACAGAGGAGGCTTTTCCTGATGCCTCTTTCACTATATCCTTTAAAATACTTGATAAACATTCCTGTTGTCTATGAACTAAACATTGAAGAGCAGCCATTGCACCAAAAGCTCTCTCCAACCATTCCGGATAGCTGTCACTTTCAGGTTTCACTTCACATTTCTTAACAACTTTAGCAGATAATTCAGTAACAGAAACACTTGAAGGTGAGCCTCCTCTTGCTTTCTTGATAGGCGTTTTCTTCTTCGGTGTCCTTTGTTTCTTTGCACCACTTACTCCCTTGCTTGTTATTTTGTCCTTTCCACTTCGAGGAGACATCTTCCTTGGAGCAGCAGCAGCTCCAGAAGAAGCAGCAACATCTGAACCTTCTTGTGTCCCTATATCTTGTTGTTTTCTAGTCTTACAGTTGACACACCACAATGCACACACAACCTCAAACAAGCACTGGCAATATGTGGACAACTGACTTGTTTTCAGCGTAACATCAACCTCCTTCTCTTGTGACTTACAGTCTGTTTCACTCTCCACGAGTTCTTTCAGCTCACCAACCACCACAGAGGTCAGCTTCTGATGATGAACCTTCATGTTGGCTACATACGGAAAGAGACTTGAATTGAAACAAAACAACTTTAGAATACTTGACAACACATGAAATATGTGTTCTCTGATTATAATGGCCAGTTCAGCTCGACACAGGAGCTTGCATAAAGACTCCGCACAATGCATAAGTGTGTGGGCAACATGCTCCACGCCTGCTGTTGACGATAATTTGTCAAAATTGTCTACTAGTGTCACCATGAATGCCAGAGCTATTGGTAAGTCAGGTGGAACAGCAAAGAATCTTAGACATGCCTTAGCATTTGGATATGCTCCTGTAACAACATGGAGTCGATCACATGGTAGAATACAGGATGGGAAATGATCCCCACAATAGACAGCAGATGAGATAGCTTTTGATGATGGCATGGATGAGGAATCATTAGGATAGCGCATGATCTCAAAACGCTCGGTCTGTAAATGTTGACTGCCTTCACTTGGTCCTCGGTAGATAAGTAGCCTTGCCCATGGGCCATTGCTCTCACTAGGCCTAGCAAAAACCAACAACTGTTACAAACAGAAAGATAATCAAGAAACAAAAGTACAAAGTCTATGTAAGAATCCACCATACCAGTAATCAGAGATATTGAGTCTACTATGTACTTATACTCGTATATGCCTTACAGCCTATCACCTCAGAACACAAACACAGCCATCCAGCCAACCAGTGAGGCATTACAGATCGTCGAACATCATGTGTTTACTGTTGCTCAGCCATATCCTTAATGTAAGAAACATAGATGCTTTGACAGACAAACAGACAGACATATGACACACACACACACACACACACACACACACACACACACACACACACACACACACACACACACACACACACACACAGACACACACACACACACACACACACACACACACACACACACAGACACACACACACACACACACACACACACACACAGACACACACACACACACACACACACACACACACACACACACACACACACACACAGACACACACACACACACACACACACACACACACACACACACACACAGACACACACACACACACACACACACACAGACACACACACACACACACAGACACACACACACACACACACACACACACACACACACACACACACACACACACAGACACACACAGACACACACACACACACAGACACACACACACACACACACACACACACACACACACACACACACAGACACACACACACACACACACACACACACACACACACACACACACACACACACACACACACACACACACACACACACACACACACACACACACACACACACACACACACACACACACACACACACACACACACACACACACACACACACACACAGCTTAATGTTTCCACCTCACTATTCTATATAGTTTATGAATTCCTATAGAAGGTCACTTTGAGCCTTGTTCACACTAAACCTTATAACTATAATTTTGTGCAAATGATGCATTCCTTTCTTCAAGCACTGAAACTCTTCCTTACAAGCTCACGACTGTTTGGTTTGTTGGCGCATTCAATAATATAGGAACTGACTAATACACAGATAGACCTGTAGAGAAGCAGGCAAATGAAAGACAGACCACTATAGAACCTGACCTACAAAGGGACAAGAAGACCAAAAGCAGACAACAAAGACAAATTGAATCACTAAGCAACCATAAAGAAATACACCAAAGAATGTCAGACTCTGCTAGAAAGATGAAGTGAAGAAAGAAAATCTCAACTATTTACCTCTTTCCACTAGATTGACAAGCTAAAACAATTGCAGCAGCTCCCATTAGATAAACATCCATGCTGCTGCTGTTCTCAGTGATCTTCAGTTCAACAAGTTGAAAAGATTTTGGAGCTCCTTGAAGTACACAACACAAGCTACTAGCTAAATCACTCAGCTGCTTGGATGAGCTCGCTTTCTCAGTGATAGACATGAGCTTTGTAGTCAGTTGTTTCTCACCAGTAGCAAAAAATGTCACGAGAGGAGAACAAGTAATGCTCTGAAGACATTGCTCTGCAGAGGGAGCTGTATTTAAGTTGTTCAGTTGAGCAGTACCGTCAGGTTGAGGACAACATAGCAAGTGACATGATAGCAGCCTTAGCTGATCAACATCACTTAAAACATCAGATGGAGGTACACAATCTAGGAGAGTCAGTAGAGCCGACCGACAATACAAACGAGAAAGCTTTGCTTCTGACTGCAACAAAACTCTACGAGAAAAACGCTAATAGATTGCCAAAAATTTGTGCCACAAATGATATCTACTGTACTTACCGATGAAATGCCAGACTGTCCATTGAAGCAGCAGTCAAGTTTTTCTGAACATGCTGGTGCCCTCTGGGAGGCTTCTCTAATGCAGAAACGGGATACCAATAATCTACAAGTGCACCTTCACTCTCTAAGTAAGTTTCCACTTGGACTAACTCGTGACTCTAAAAAACATCTTAATCAGCACAACTGATAACTGTTGAGAGATGAATATATCTGATTACCTTATCAAGGTCCAAAACAGTTCCAATGAGACCAAATGTTTTAATCATGTTGACAATGCCAAACTTAGGAAGACTGCCACTGTTGTCGAGTGATCGAATCACAACAGACATTCCTTTATGAAGTCGTCCTATTGTGAATTTCTCTGTGTCTGCTTTGACTTCCACGAGTGTTGGCAAGTGGAGATCCCGAGGAATACCACCATTCTCTTCATACAAAAATTCAACTGTTTGACGAGCAATATCAGCCATTCCTATAAACTCAAACATTGACAACCAAATAAGAAGCCATCATTACGTTATGCATCTAACCAAGCTGCAGTGCTCCCTTTATCTGCTCCAAGCCACTTTTCCTTTCACTTTCATTTCGAAATCTTCTCTTTATGACAGGAAACACTTTTGTCTCCCAAGCCTTCACCAACAAACCATGCAAGTCCTCTTGGCCAACTCCTGACTTGTCTTTCTCATCATCCTCTTGAAATACCATTTCAGGAGGCTGACCAGCACCAGCACGAATTGCAGGACCAGATGAAACCATATCATTATAACTTCGGCACAGTTCATAGCGAGATGAAGCACTAGCCTCATATCCTTTGTCAAGACAATACAAAACCATTCACTGACTGACCAAGCAAAGCAACGTACATCGTTACCTACCAACAGTTGCAATAGGAGATGATGGCCGCACAGTTGGGATGTGCGTAGTTTGGGCTGCAGCAACAGGTTTGCTTGTGGAAGCCACTCCAGAGTCACTGTCAGTATCACTTGCAGAGTGAAACGGCAAAAGTCTGAATGTGCTTTGTACATCTTCAGTAGGATCTCTCTCTGAAGAGGATGCAAGCTGCTGACCTTCCTCAAATGCAAATGGTGATGATCCAAAGTTGGCTCGAACTCGACCATTCTGGGTACGAAACACTTGCAATTTACAGACTAAAGGCCACAATGACAAAGCAAACCTTTTTTTGCAGATGAATAACAGGCCACAAATTAGCACGAACACCTTCAATTTCAGTATCTAGTTTGGTGCCATTGTGAGTAATGAAAACAACACCAACAGACGGCGTTCCTGCTGCTCTCATCCAACCCATTCCCAGAACATCACCGACATTTGTCCTGATATTTAATGGAAACGACTTTCTGTCTAGTACTCCTGAACCATACACATGGGCACGTCCAGTACTAAAATATTCAAATATGAGACAACTGACATATAACTACAGACAAAGACACAGTAGCAGCTTTCATACCTGTGAAGCAAGCAACTTCCTTCTGGAGGGTTCCATGTTTCTTCAACTGACTCAACACTTGGCATAAAACCCATTGAGAAATGAATTAATTCGTCTTCTGAACCATCACTGAGATTAACTAATTCCACTTCCCAGTAAAATCCCGAAGCACTGGCTTCAACCGGAGATGTTGTGAACAATAAGAGGCCACGAGGATGGCCTGTAGATGAGGGGCTGCTGTCACCAAGAAAGGTGACATCTTTGTAATTGTTACAAAGTATGCAGGCACGAGGCTGAGGAAACGAGCGGTTTACATCAAACGTGATTTGCTTGATCTACAACAGAACAGGTGTAGCAAAGTAACAACAAAACAAAGTAATAACATAAAACAAAGTAATGAGGCCACATTGAAAACTGCAATTGGGTAACATGCCCACTTAAGTTGTGAAGGTTCACCTTAGCGTTTTCGGCAAATACATACACATAACATATGTTTTGATATCTATTGGTCTGTCTATATAAAGGCATGTATCTTGAGACTTTCTCTTCACGAAGGCCTATCTGTAAACTGATAACATTTTTCCAACTTCTGTCTACAGCAATCATTGTGACAAGTTTGCCACAACTGTCAGAGCTGCCAGCAAACACACTAACTTGGAAACAACCAATTCATCTATGATGCCGCTCATCTGCCTGTTTTTCTTAAATATAGCCCCAATCTCACTTCTTTCAATGTGGCCTGATCATTAGAATGGTACAATAATATCAACCTCTCTTGGTTTGGGCATAGGTGGGGGTGCTGCAGGTCTAGAGCAATCTCTGTACAACATCCTTAATTTTTCACACATTTGCTCCACCACAGGAAGCCGCTCACCAGGTGAGCATCTGTTCGCTAGCTCACAAAGCATCTTTAGTGGCTGATGTGCAGTTTCCATGAAGATCTTGGCAAATGAAGGCTTGACAATATGCTGAGACAGCAGCATGCAAGCTCTTGATCGCATTTCTCCAAGCAATCTAGCACATGTTAATGCCTCAATAGGTGGAGTTCTGTCTACTGACTGCATGGGAATCATCAAAGAAGACGGAAGTGAAGACGTCAACAAAGACTCAACAGCCTTCACAACCTGATTTGTTACATCCAGTTGACCAAGAGGAAGAGTTTCACTGCTTGGTGGAACTAGACGACATAACGGTACTTGCATTATACGTTTAGGATGATAGGAAGTAGTCTGGTCATGTAAGCTGACTGTAGCTACTCCCTCATGGTCTGAAATACTAAGAATCTGGGCTCTTGTTGGTTGATCTGCATGATCCTTAATCTGTACATCACAACCAGGACGAAGACTCTCCTTGAAGCCACCAAGAGCACAGAGAGCAGCAAGAGCAGACTTTCCTGAAATCATTATTTCATCTGCTCTCTCTGTAATTTCCTCCATTGCAGCATGACTTGCTAGAGAGCTGACAAGACTAGGCACACTGTCAAGAGTTGACAGCAACACTTCACGAATTGCGTTTGACCAAACATGCCAAGTTTTTGATTCTTTAGACGAGAGCAAACTGTGTAAGACAGCAATGATGTCGCTTGCCATGGAGTTGGCGACATGGCCACTAATGAATGGTCGCATATTGTCTCCTCGAACTAACTCTTCATTCCTGTCTCGACAAACCTCCACGGCTTTTTTCTTCCTATCATCAGCTGTTGTTGTAGATGCTACTCCATCAGCTGGAGCTCCAATACTAATGACAAACCCAGACTGTGCCCATCGTGCTGCTCTCTTCAAGCACAGCCGCCTGTCTTCAGTCATAGCTTCTGCACGACCAGTCTGATTCATCATGCGATCCATTTTCATAACTCTCTCCATGTTTGAAGCTCCACCTAATCGAAACGGGCGACTATCTGAACTTAGAAGTGGCTGAATAACCTCGTGAGCTGATTGATCTTGCCGCTTGTGAACAAACACAGACACTCGATCCATCTCTTCATCCTTCTCATCAACTGGTAACATTTCAACTCTACTAGATGATATACATTGAGGAGTCGCAGATCTACTAATAGCCGTACTGGAGGAAAACATTGGCATGACAAAGTCTCCCAACTTTGCAATTAGCAAATGAACAATTTGAGCAGCAGTTGACAAGCCAGCTTCATTACTCCAACGATGAAGAACAGGCATAGAAACAGACTCATTATCATCAACAGACATCAACGGAAGTGCAACACAACAAAGTTGTAAAACTACTTGCACTAGTTTGGGTGTTGGCCTTTGTTCAACCAATAAAGAGAGCAACCGAGCAATACATGTAGGCTGACTGATGATAGCCTTTCCCATGTTACTACGTTGAGAAAGTGAATGGTGATAAGCCAAGGCATCATGAAGAGCCTCCGAGTGGCCATGAGATACTCTCGCCAAGTGATTACTGAGAAGATTTGAGACTTGGTGAGCAAGACCTGATTCGGTCCTTGTTGTTTGATTCTGGTCTTTTTCCTCCCATGACACACAACGATCAGCTAGAACACGAAAGCCAGCCCAAGCAATAGCAGCTACTTTGCGCTGCACCTCACGATCTCCAGTTACTGCCTTAGGGCTACAGAGCACATCCAAAAGCTGCAGTAACCCACTACCAACTAAACATGCTTCCTCGGCTTTGCTGTATGGAATGACACACAACAGACCGATACTATTGAGACATGCGATTGGCTGCTGGCGTGCCAGATTGACTACAGCAGCAAGAGCTTCTTCAAACCCAGAGTGAACTGTGTCATCAAGACCGCCACATATCAACTCACTAGCCCTACAAATGTACTACTTTGATCACAATACACCAATTTTTAACATTTGTTTTCAACTTACCGTGGACCTTGACTCAAGATTGGAGTAATGTATGACACTAACTGTGTTGCTCCTCCGACTTCACGAGCAACATCCATTAACTGTTTCATGTAGTGCAATGCTTGAGATCGGCTCTGTCCCCTGTTCCGACGTAGTGTACATGCAGACATAAACTTGCCAGTGATGCCAATCTCTCCAACCCCACCACTAACAAAAGACAATAATTCATCTATGAACTGCTGTTGAGGTGAAGAACCAGTAGATTCCATTTGAGCAGACAGTTGTACTGGTTTATGAGGTTGTTTTTTTTTCTTGTAGCTAGTCTGCCACTGTCTCAGCTTGAGTAGTTCATGAATGCCTTCTTTTAGTTCTGCTCTCATGTTCTGTAGCTCAGATGGAGCAGATACTGATCGAGCAAATGATGGTACCTGTTCGGTCTCTTTGCTAAAGATTAAATGATCAGATGTTGATGTTCCTCTAACAGGTAGAGATAAAGTGATGTGAAAAAGCAGTTCAGCTTTCTCAATTACGGTTTTAACAATGTGATTTGTTCTTGTGAGTTTACAATCCACAGAAACAGCAGAGTCGCCGTCTTGCTTATGAGTATGAACTTGTTTGTTTAGTTCTTCAGTCAACTGCCTTACTGTCTCAAACCAGTCGAGGGGATTCACTTCAATGTTTACCATGTCACACAATAGCTGCAGTTCACGCACTTTGCCTAGTTCAGCATAATGGACAAAGAATGTGTCTACTGGTTGCAACACACCACGAGTAACATCAGACACATCATGCAACCAGTTCATCTCAGTCTCGCATATGCTCTAAAACCATACATCAAACACTTCAACACTGACAACAATCAATAGGTAAGAAGCTTACTGCTATTTGCCTAATGAGTGCATCAACCTTAGTAAAGAGGTATGGAATAATAGGAGATACCATGATGTTATTTCCATCCCTCACATCTGCTAGTAGCTCTAACTGCTTGAGTACAGCAGATACCAGCAAGCATTCAATGTTCTCCTGTTGTACAATCTTTTCAATGCTTGGTCTGAGAGATGGAGCAACTTTACCACTACCAGCTCTCAACTGCTTTACAGCTTCGCACGACAGTGGCTTGTCCGGTACAACTGAATCAGCAGTCATCATAGACGACGGCCAAACACACCTACACAATGCAACACTAACTTTCTGTCTAACAGACTTTCACAAAAGTATGCAAATGAGTATATGCTTATACGTTTAATCAACCACCACCACTACATGGATGCAGCATGCTATGAGCCAACTCTATAACTGCAATTCACAATCAAATCAAAGTTCTTGTACAGTCACAGTTTGTAAAGAAATCATTCTATTATTTGACTTGCATTACATAAGATATCCACAACACAATAACAACAACATACAGTTACATGAGTAAGGAATTGAAGTAATACAAGCATAACACACAGCAGATAATGACATCAAACGATCCTTAATCTGTCTATCAAACACCACAAGGAAGAAATCACATTTACTAATAGTAACCTGTGCATTAGAGGATGTGTGAACAAATCTTGACAACTCTCCTCATCAGCAGATTGTGCTGGTCCGTCATAGAGAATCTGTATTAGTGAGCAACTAAGGACAGACAAGCCTAGAGCGAGATCGGCCATGAATGGTAAGCCAGTCCCTTCACCCTCATCCAACCTCTCCTGAGCCCTCACAGTACAAGCAAACCCCCAGCAAGCCCTGTCTGGTGTGTTATGCTCACGACCACTCCGCATTTCAAATGTAAATGTCACCGCATCTCCCTCAACCTGTACATAACACATACAAACTATTACAACACCTGGTGAACATTGAGACTATGCCTATCACTATCACTTTGATAGGATCTTTAGGCCAGCCAGATCCTAGTACACTTCGACTCCCAAAACCGTGTACATTTCCACCATATTCTGCAACCTTCTTACTAGTAGTCGTTGTACCACCGTGAACAACCACCTAAAATGAAAACTTATCTTACAAACACGTACAATAAAATACGTGAGTGACAAACCTTGTCATAGTCGTATTGTGAAGCACAACGAGGATCAAACTTCAAAAAAAGATTTCTTGCTCCTGGTATTTTGACTGTTTCTTTAAACTTGTAGTTGTCCCTCACAGGATGAATGGTTTCCACGGTTTTTCCCGCCGTCCACGGAGAAGGGATAGGAAGACTAGAAAGATAACCTACTTCCTGACCTACAGACACTTCTGACCTATTAAAATTTCGTTGCGACTACAAATTTCTTGCTTACTGTCTAACAGCTGTGAAGACACTTCTTCCTTGGTAGCCAGTCCAGTTTGAGCAATTGCTTCAACAGAGTCCTGTCTCAGTGATGCGGGAGCCTTCTGTTTGAATAGCAGAGCAGCCTGTATTAACACACATTAATGTTATCCCGTATATACACAAGACTTTAGATTTCAAAAATGTGCATGGGTTGTTGGGCTAAAGAGACCATCATAGCCTCATCAATGGCATAAAAAGTTCTCCTATTCTCATTATTTCCACAACATAACAGGAGTTAGCACCACATCATATCTCTCTATTCATCCCTTCTTTCCACTAGATGAGCGAATAAACTGGATAGGCTACCAACTTGTCTCAATGTGAATAACTCACCAATCAAACTCACAGTTTATCAACCACAGTAAAGCTCTAACCACAGTAGACCTATTCGCATGAATGCGACGAAATATGCCCTAGCTACAGCACTGGCAATCATTGACAACACAGAAACAAACAGATAAACAAGCATCTATAAGCATAAACGCTAACTTACTTTGCTTGTCAACACAGTGAGACGTACAAGATGACCGACAAGGCTCTCTGCCAAATGTAGACACTTCAGTGAAGAATGATTGAGACAACAAACAAGAAGAGGCAAAAGACGGCCAAGAGCAGTCCCTTTTGTCACACGCTCAAGAGCATTCAGCCGCATCTTTCTCTCCACGCTGTCCTCACTTATCACAGTATCGCAGAATTCCAACAAAGTGTCAAGTATCTAAACAATTCATCACCATAAATCACTAATGCCACTGACAAACACAAGAGTGAAGCACACTCAACCTGACGGCAGCCATCAAATACCATCTGACCAAGGTGAAGAACACGACAAACTGCAGTCTAGCAAACCCTCAGCAATTACAAATTTCCAGTCTAATATCGTGTGTATGTGTATTACAGGTACCTGAATTTCATCACTTTTTTGTTCATCAGAGCCACAAAGTAAAATTTGTGTAAGCAGAGAAGACACAACAGACGACACAAACGTCAGCCTAGGAGACATTTGCTACATCGAAACAAACTCAATGGTGTAACAAAATGGAGAGGATAATGACATCCTCACAGGTGTGAGTGACATCAGTTTGTCTAGTTGCTCCACAGATGCTGTCTGTACTTCTCGAGTTATGCTGTAGGCTTCTTCAATAACAAAACGAAACACATGCTCAACAATTGCATCTGGCATGCTGACAGTATAAGAGAATTGTTGAGAGACTTCAAACAAAGAAATACCATTGTGGCTTTTACCTCATTACAGAAGCAATGCACTGACTAGCTGAAGCATCAGAATTAAATTGAGATGCAAGTTTCAGCAATAGTTGATCACGAAGCACCGATCCAGGACTATCAGCTGCAAAAATTGTATGAAGTTGACAAAAATAATATGTATGTACGTACTGTAATGTATACCTGGCAGATCCAGAACCCTTGTGACAACAGAGTGGATATCATCAGCAGATGGATAAAAGATGTGGAGACCAGAGCTAAAAAGGAAACAAAAAAGTGTGGAAAATGACGTATCTCTCATTTAGATAGTGTATACCAAATGAGATGAGCCGCTTCTGTTTGGATATGATTATGACCTGAGTCTGTAGCTAGCTTCCACACTGACTCCCTACAGAGATTCACATATACAACTGCTTGATTTACAATTCATGCTTGCAAAAGCAAGAATGCTGTCTAAACAGCATATAGTAAATTAGATTCTTCAGACAACACAGCTGTAAGTTGATGGAATCCAATCAAGCGTGATTCAGCATGTCAAAACCAAAATTTGTGGAGCAAGCCTTCGTGATTATCAAATAGTAAAAACGTGTAAAACATTGGGAATTTACTAACTTGGTGAATGCCCTTGCCAACAGCAAATATGGCAATCTGCATTATATCAATTAATGATCTCATCAAACTTGACAGCAGTTGTTTGCTAGCTGACAAACACCACAGATAAACCAACCTTAAAGCATACAAAGAAAAGCCTTCAGTTAACGGTTGCTTCTCAAAATTCAAGGAAGTGATTACAACCTACATCAAAATATCAAATATACTTTCTTCTTCATTGATGACCATTACTAACCACTCACACATAGACAGAGAAGCAACATAAGAAAGTAAACAAGACATCCATCCAAAGAGACTAGCAGATAAAGAGAAAGGAAGAAAAGGCAGATAAACAGACAAACACACAGACAGACAGACAGACAAACATCTATATATATATATATATATATATATATATATATATATATATGAAAAAGACAGACAGAAAGACAGACAGACAAACTATATAGTTCACACAATGTTCTCCATTACTACATCAAAATTTGGCACTTGCTGACCTCTACAACCATTAAAATACACTGAACCCCAATCACATCATCTCTGTCGACTGCGTTAGTTAGTAGCTGCAAAGTACACTGCAAGAATCCAGAGTCAATCATTGGTGCTTTCTCATCGCCATGGTGAGACTTTTGGTCAGCAGCTAATTCATTGCAACATATGATTCCCAAGTGCTGTAACAGGACCCGCCTAGTCTCTTCCACTGACACAAGTTGTTGGTCATCACTGTTCACAGACATTGGCACTTGATATTGAAGCTCAGGAAGACCCAGTCGTTTAGATGCATGATGATTAGAGAGTTGGCAGGTGTTTCGCCATTGGTCAATATAATCATGAACACAAGTCCAAATAGCATTGTTTACAGGATCATAGCACATCCCTGTACGTAAACAGTCCAAGTTAAGTGAATTGTTACTATTTACAGCTGCACGCGCGCGTGCACACACACACATCTGCATATACACACGCAGAAATATAAACATACAACACAGTTTTACTCTTCTCTTCCAAATAGACAAGTGCACCTGAGGCCTCTGCCTATATAGAACAATCTATGATGCATAAAAACGACCAAACCCTGAAAATGTGTATGAATATATGCATGCACAGCTAACAGACAGACAAACAGATTTGTGTCTATACATTATGTCATCAAACTCCACTACTAAAACACGTCACTTGCTGTAAACTAAACATTCTATTTCATCTAAGTTCCAAACTAATAGACAAACTAATGAATTTTTCTCTCATCACTAACAACCTAACATACTCGTATACACACTGAGAGCCAAAACAACTTTGTAACTCTAAGAATGACTACAAAATTAAACTCCAAAAATCAAACAAATTTCCATGATTTCTTAAAATTACGTTCATAATTCTTACCAGCTCCATCTACTGCACTGCCACGAGAGAAAGCGTTACTGCCCGTTCCATTCAACTCTACTCGACCACGACACTCTCCTTGTGTCAAGTCAAAACACAAACTAGTCAGCACACCTGTGTAACAGTCCTCTGTCTTGTCATGAGTATACACATGTAAGAGGCAACAAACACCAACCTTTACTCAATGGAGCTCCACCGAACAGAGATCTAGATGATGCACTGCCTGTGCCTTGACCAATCACAATGACAAGAAATGTTCCGTCAGTAAAGAAGACTGCCTTGCTCAGTACTTTTGTTGTTAAGCCACAGCTGGTAGCATCTAAGGCCAATCAACATTTACATGTGTGTGTGTGTGCATGTGTGTGTGTGTGTGTGTGTGTGTGTGTGTGTGTGTGTGTGTGTGTGTGTGTGTGTGTGTGTAACCAGTTTGCACAAAATGTTGCATCAATGCCCCAAAATACAAAATGGTGACATGAAACTTAGAGAAAACAACACAAATATTGCCAGAGAGGCAAGGAAGGACCTTAATCTAAATACCAAATTTCCTAAAAAATCCACGTTAAGTCTGATTTGCTTATAATGTTTATTTTTGTATTTATCTTTGCAATGTGACATAAGTAGATGCTATTGTCTGGTCTGTCAGGTGTGTGTGGAACAATTATTAGTATGCAAACACAGAGTCTTTGGACAGTAAGGCCAGTAGTATAATAAATTTTCATATTAATTAAGAACCTAGAGCCACAATAAAGTGCTCGTCTTCAACAACCATTAAGCAAATATGTTAACCTAATTTTGTAACACAATTCTTGGCACATCCTCAATCCTTTAATCCAATAATCATCCAACATATTTGACCGATCGTAAATTGTTACTCAGAAGAGATGATCGCATGAGTCACTAATTTAAGCAAAGGGTATTCACAAAATATGGCGTCTCTAAATGCCAACCAAACAGAAACAAGTTGATTTAACTTACCAGGATCTTCTTTGGTGTTCACTGCAGACACCAGACTAGCAGCAGATAGAGCAGCTGCTTGGTATCGAGAAGAAAACGGACTGCTAAGCTTAGAACTACTGTGTAACCTGAATGAGGCATTATCTTTGTGTCGAATAAGAACACTGTTGCACAAAGGCTCTGCCAACAAACCTCCCTGCATGTCACTCTACATAACAACAACACTGAAATGACATTGTAATGTGTATCACTCTAGACCAAGAACCTTCAATCGAAAAGGTTGAACGTAAACGGGTAAGACTCTCGTCTTGCCACCATTTGAGTTTGATACTGAGACTGGCTGGCTACCATACCACACCCAGAAAACATACTGGCCATCACTGCAGAGGCATAGTGTTGTCCTACTGCCTGCAGAAAGCTTGTCGTTCTCAGGCAAATTCACGGCACCAACAACCTGACAACGAGTAGAATACATATGACAACAAACACTCAAAAACATGCAACAACAACAACACATCTAGACAACATAGAATGGAGAATAGCATGTGAATAGCATATCTGAAAAAAGAAAGATGAAAGACAAAGTGTGTCTGATATCTAACGTTGTGTGTTTGTGTGTGTGTGTGTGTGTGTGTGTGTGTGTGTGTGTGTGTGTGTGTGTGTGTGTGTTCTATAGTTCTATGGTTCCATCGCTTATCATTTTTCTATCCTTTGAGTAACTGGCCACACCAACAAGTGAGAAAAGCGTGGCTGCAAGACCGGGACATCATAGAATGGCGTCACTTGTGCCATCTCTCACTTGTTTACTCGCAAAGAACTTGCAAGTCTCTCGGGGTCGATTTCCTGCACAAAGAACATCGGCAAAGTCACAAAAGAGGATTCCCTTTTGGTACTTTGCTTCATGGAAAACTAAGGTGATGGCTGCAGGTACGGAGGTATGTTCCAAAGATTGCAGTCCCATACATACTAAACATGGTGACATTGAATATGTACGAGATTTCACATATCTTGGATCCACAACTGAAGCTTCAAAGAAATTAGACTTGGATGTAGATTGCAGAATTACGAAAGCATCCAAGACATTTGGAGCTTTACGTAAACATGTGTTTGAGGATAAGAATCTGACTACATTGACAAAACGCAAAGTATATGATGCTTGTGTGCTCTCTACACTATTCTAAGGCTCTGAATCGTGGACCCCTTTGAAGAAACATCTTCAGAAATAGAACTCTTTTCATAATAGATGTCTTCAGTCGTGTCTTGGAATCTCTATCACAACACAGTGGCAAAATCATATCTCAAATGAAACAATGAAACAAAGATGAGGAGATCCTGACACTATAGACATCAAACTTATAAGATGACGTATGCAATGGTTAGGGCATTTGGCTCCGAATGCTCAATCATCGAATTCCCAAGATGTGCTTATTTGGGAGTTATCAGAAAAACGTCCACAAGGTGGCCCTAAGAAACGCTGGAAAGACGTAATTAGGAAAGACCTCAGGGTTGTCCCCAGCATACGAAAGACACGACGCTCCACCATGCCTTGGTTTCCACTTGGTACAGGCCTGCCATGCTTTGCTGTATGAGTAGGCAGTGATTAGCTAAGAAGACAATGGAAAAGTGGGAAGTTGTTGGAGGCTAACAAGTAGTTCCTGGGATGCTTGGTTTAAACATAAGACCAATTAGAACAAAGACTGCCATATGGTTGAACTTAATTGTAATATACAAGTACTCAAAGATCAACAGTGGTTGTCTTGCACTCTGCCCACTATTTAGGTCAGTATCTGATGGTAACAAACTAGGTCTGTAGATATCTGGCCCTTCCTATCCCATCTAAAGGTAGGTTCTCAACTTCTTGAAGTCTGGAAATTTTCCAACTCACATTAATATAGCTATCATGTGATCAAGCACAGTAAACTAAGACAAAGAGAAACTTTCTTTAAAGATAAACCACTTTCTTCCATTTGTGCCTGAGCATTCTGTGACAACAGTTTGTGGCATCTCAGCATAAGCAAACCTGCATCAAGGCTTTAGTGGGGCACGATCATAAAAATTAGAATGGGCGGGGCCAAAATTTAACATGGGTGTGGTTATTTCCGCTGTACCACTAGATCTAAATGATCTGAACATTCCAGAAAGCTGTTGGCATGACTTAGCAAATAAATCAAGATCTGCCTCGAGAGACCATTACCATGCCTGTCTGGAGTCTAGTTAAGTGTCATCTGTCAATGTTGATATACAATTGTTGTCTGCCCTGAATGCCACAGAGGTTTCAAACGCATTAGTGACTTGAAGAGACACAAATGCACTGCTGAAAGAGAAAAACCTATACATGAGCAAAAAGAAGCCATCAAGTGCCAGACATGTAAGAAATACTTTCAAAGCAAAGAAGGCTATGCAATACACAAATGCATTGATATGCACGGGGAAAACTTTTTTATGACTTCGTCTTTGTCCCCACTGAAGGGGTAGCGTGTCCGTTTAGACGGAAGCAATACAGGAAGAAGAGGAGGAGGAGGCAGAGGCGTGTGTGTGTGTGTGTGTGTGTGTGTCAAAGTGTATGGGTCAAGGAAAGCCTAATACCTTCTTTCCGATAGGATGTCTATTGCATGCTGACACGTTCAAATAACAATACAGACACAAGCAAGGATATAGACAATCATGAAATGTGCACCAAACACCTAACAAAAAATCTCTTATCACAGGAAACAGTTCTGTGATTGCCATTGTAACACATAAAGATATATAAATGGTGATTTGCATTGTCAACTATTGCTAAAAACAAAAGCCACAACTATCACACGACCCTTGCAAACCCTACACCTAAAATCCTAAATCCTAAATCCTAAATGTCAGGAGCTGCCCCTCAGAGGTCACGCCCCCAAGCTGTTTAGCTGGGCCCTGTGCGCTACTCAGGGAACTCTGGGCCTGCACTAGCAAACTCCTGGAGCCGGGCCAGGCACTTGCAGGAGCACCGACTTGTGAAGCCAACTGTGGTGTGAGCACCCAAAGTCTCACCAGGACCCCAGTGGCTGATGTCACGTCACAGCCGATGGCCGCTTAGGACCCCAGTCAATGACCAGGTACCCATCTATACTCCTGAGTCGAGAGAAGCAAATGTGTGTTAGTTTCTTGCTTAAGGAAATTATGCCATAGCTCGCCATCACTGTGACTTGAACTTGCAACCCTTCAAGGTCCCGGGTGTAAACACTCCATAAGATGACTCTCTAACCAACTGAGCTATCGCACCACATACAAAACCCTACACACACACACACACACACACACACACACACACACACACACACATTTGCACACCTTTAGTGTTGCCGTATCAACTAGGTTTGCTAATAACGATGCACAACTTGAAACAGCTGGCCTGTACAGAAGATGCCCATCTGCCCACACTACCCAACCAGCATCCATCTCATTCTTGATACAATACTGGTAGCCCCTACACAACCACAGCCCACTGAACAATCCAACAAACTCAAACCAATCTACAACAAGTGCACCTTATAGTTCCATGCAGACCCGTCCCCAACTTCACCAGCCCAACGCCTTTCATTCCAGTAGCATACAAGAAGCGACCATCACAAGCAACAGACCTTCCTCTCTCCCACTCTATGAACACACACACACACAGAGACACAGACCACTTATTTCACATCTTCTACCTCACATTGTCACTACCACACCTGATTTAGCTTTCAATTTCTTTAGCCTGTCGTCAAACGTCCAACAGACAACATGGTTTACTGCGAGTAGACAGAGAAGACCTGATGGATTGCTGTTGGCGTCGGCCAATCTCTGCAGCACTCTTCTTACTCCTAGTTGCTTCATGTGACCAACAAATGATTCGAGAACATGAATCGTCTTTACGAATATCCTCACAGTTCCCCTGCAGATAGTGAAGTAAATCAACTTCCAGAGAGTAAAGTATATCATACATATTACTAGGAAGACGTCGTCACGTATAGCTAGCCTCAGAGGTTAGACCTACTAAAGCTCCTAGAATGTCTAGCATATATACAACATTGCCATTTGTACCTTGCGCATGCTAACGCAACTAGACAAGCCGCTGTGGTTTCCATCTCCTCTCTACTAGCGGAGATATCTCGTTCTTTGTCCAACCAGTTGCAGAGCAACATTTCCAACTCGGGGAAACAATCTTTCGGCTCTCTGATAAGAGCCAATGGCGGGTAGTCAGCCAAACATTCAAGCAACAGTCTGCTCGTCCTCACTCTCAACTCTGGACGAGTTGAGCTCTCCAATTCCAACAGTGGAAAGACTAACAATAGACTAACACGTGAAGTGAACGGTATGCTTTCACTAACACTCTTGTCTTCTTCACTGTCTCTTTCTCTTACATTGCAAATCTCATCTTTCGTCTCTTTGCGTTGAGAACGCCACAAACCGACTATTGAGCTTAGACGATACTGTAGCAGTTGACCATACGCCAAATTCCGTCTACTGCAAAACGATTTGAGCTGCTGTGCCAGTTCCTGTGGGTTGTTTGAGTCAAATGACACGATTTCCATTGACTGGTCGCCGTTGCCTTGTTGCACGTCAGCCGGCAATTCAACTAGGTCCGTGACTTTCTGCAAGCCGTCGTGCAAGAGCAGAGTATCAAGGGTCACGCTGACCCAGCGGTTAGTCTCTCCTTGCGCCATCTTGGTGATTGTGCGCGTGACAATTGAGTTGCCCGGATGGTCTAGTCACCTTCAAGTCTTTGGCTTTTCTCCGTCGTTTCTCACGTTGAGTGCGTTATTTACTGGTAAAGCGGATTGATTCGTATTATCATTTTTCTCCGTGATGGCTTCCGAAAGTGAGACTTCAACCGGGGCACCCCCAGAAGAGGAAACGACATCAAACACAAGAGACTTCGAATGTAACATTTGCCTTGATATGGCGAAAGATGCCGTTGTCAGCAGATGCGGACATTTGTTCTGGTGATTTCACGAGATACGTATTTAGTAGAATGTAGCACAAACCAACTGATAGGCCCTAGCTCTTAGAGCGTTTTCTGACAAATACCAGACTAGGAAACCTTGTGATCGGACATTTAAAAATTGCTTTTGTCTATTGAATAGGTACGCACCTGTAATTACAAGATGTATTGTGCTTGGGCTTGAGGATTCAGCTACATACCCCTTTGAGGGCTAGATTGTCACTTGTATTGTGCTGCTCTGTCAATAAAGAATTTATTTTTACTTAGAGAAAAACCAAGAAGCTCTATTCGTAGCACAATAAACTCTGACTCTCTGACTTACTAGATCTACATTTTTAGTGTCTTTAGATGTGGGGTCTACTAAACTTATTAATTAATTAATTTATTAAGTGCTGAGTGACCTCCCACTACAAGTGGCACTGCAGCTGTACTTTCAGTCTGTATTCTTATTGCATCAGTTTGCGTAAGCAAACATCTGTAACATTTTTTTGGGTGCTTTCCACAATCACACCCGACTGACATTGACAGTACATCTTGGTAGAATGTTAGCCTCGGCCTCCCAGACCCGTGTGTGCTGATTCCTTTGGAGGACAATTTTGAATCGATTTTGAATCGATGGAGGACAATTTTGAATCTGTGCTACACGGGTCTGGGAGGCCGAGGCTAGTAGAATGTAGGGTGTATGCCTGACTTGACTCTAGCCAACAATGCAATATCTGAAACCTTTTTCACTCTTTATATGTCCAGTAATTAATTAGCTTGACCTTATTTTGTGAAAAATTTATGTGCTGTAACTGGATGGATTTTGTTGTGCTGACTTGCTTTCTTGTTGTGTTACAGCTGGCCATGTCTTTATCAGGTCAGATCCTTACCTAATTTCCTATATCATGTCGTGTTGTTAACAATCGATTTCAGTGGCTAGAAACTCGTCCTCACAATCCTGTCTGCCCAGTCTGTAAGGGAGCCATCGATAGGGACAGTGTTGTGCCGTTGTATGGTAGAGGGGATGCAAACCAGAGAGACCCCAGAGACAAAATGCCCCCAAGACCACAAGCAGAGAGACAAGAACGTCCGCGAAATGAAGGGGTTAGTTAATTAAATAAACCGTTCAGTAAAGATTGTTATATGATTTGTTCAGTTCTGAGTGATGCTTGTTGTTGTCTTTACAGGTATGGGCTAACAACATGTTTGATTTACCGGGATTCCACGTTTCCTTTGGTCTTCCCTTCCACTTTGGCCTGACTGCAGCTGTAAGTCCTACAGGAATCACTCAATATCCATATGCTATATGCATGTACTTGTTATCACATGTTAGTTTGGAGGGACAGCAGGACAAAATCCACAACAGCCAGACCCACAAGAGCGTTTTCTGTCACAAATATTCATGGCCCTTGGTGCACTATTCTTGTTTTGGATCATAATGCAAACAGGATGACCAATCAACTGTGCTGTTATTACAAATAATTGCAAATAGTTTGCTTTGGTTACGGGTAGTCTAGGCGAGTGTTTTAGGCATGGGTGGAAAAGAAATTGTATTGCTGTATTATTGATCTTATTTCTGAATCTTCATTGAAAAGTCAACAACGGGATATCCTTGAGTCAGACTACCCATTGAAATAACATCAATGTGTGAGGAAAAATATTCCTGAATGTTGTCTGGTTGAATTCCTCCACTCGCTTCCATTATAACATGTGGAAAGCATTCTTTCACCTGTTTTGCTGTCTCGTGTAAATCCAAAGGTTTAAAGTTATCTAACATAACGACATCTGCTCCACACTGACATGCCTCAATGGCTTCGTCGAGAGACCTGCATTCGACTTCAATCTTCAGTGAAAAGCCACCAACCTGACGAGCTCGTTCAATCGCACTCTTGATACCTCCAACAGACCAAATGTGGTTGTCTTTGAGCATTATCATGGAAGAGAGGTCGTAACGATGAGTGGACACACCACCCACCAGTAAGGCATATTTCTCGACCAGACGAAACCCTGGTGTTGTCTTTCTTGTTCCCGCAATTTCACCTTTCCAACCAGCTTTATCAGCTAGCTCTCTCAAGTGTCTAGCAACACTGCTTATGCCACTTGATCGACATACTGTATTTAATGCAACTCGTTCTCCAAGCAACAGATTTCTTGCTTTTCCTCTGATTGTTGCTGCACGGCAAGGAAGGCCATTCGTCGGTTCCAATAAGTCTCCCTCGCGTTGATGCCACTGAACTGAGCAGTCTAGCTCATCAAATACAGCCTGAAAGAACGGACAGCCTGACAAGACTCCACGTGACTTGCACAACAACCAAGCTTCATCCTCTTTGTCTCCCACTACAAATCCTCCACAGTCAAATGATGGCGTATCTTCAGCTAACCACTGTCGAATTAGAGATCTAACGGAGTGAGGAGGAAGAGTGTGAGATAGCTCCCGCACTTGCATTCTCCGTGGCTACTCAAGTTGCGCACGCGTGGCCTATGTGCGGACAAGCTTGTGTGTAAGATCCCTAAATTATTCGAAATACTAGATTAGAAAACAATAATTGTTCAAAGCTGGTACTAAGACTTCGTACATTTACTGGTACGTGTACGCGTATTAGTCTATCTACTGTTCTAAAATTTAGTTTCTTAATTTTGTTTGGGTATCCGAGGACAACAAACCACACCTCTCATACACATGTGCACAGTCGTTGTAGTTTCTTACAATGGATGTGCGGTTAACTAAGTGCGAATCTAATGACGGAGAAGAAGGAGACGAGTTTCAGGTTGAGTTCAATCCGTCTGGTAGGCCTCACTTCTCGCTCTAAATCACATTGAATTGTACATTGGTTGGTGACGGAATTTGCTTATTTGTGATGTAGATAAAGTTTACACTGTTGAAGATGCCGTTGAAGCATGTGGGTTCGGGTGGTTTCAAATCAGACTGTCAGTGTTCGCTGGACTCATATGGGTATGCTTACAGTTGGTGACGTCACATCCTGTCTTTTTGGGTTTATCAAGTCTGAAACCGTAAAAACGGACCTATTTAGTGCGCCTCTTAATTAAAATAATTATCAATCAAGAAGGCGACTTATTAATTAGTTCTTTGGATGGAGTCATTTTGAGACTATGATAGCTCATGCCTATGATTAAAACACCAGATTTTGAAGCTTAGATAGAAATAGTTAGGATGAAAAGGAAAATGTGAAAAAATGAAATATAAGATGTAAATGTGAATGGTTAATTAATGCAACCTTCATGCTTCAGTAGCACTACACCTAGAGAAGTCTTTTCTGTTGACTGTTGTAGATATGTGTAGTCTTTCTGTTTTGCCTTTCTTTTTTATGTTTAATATGCACCGTGTTTATGTATGTGTGCGACGCAGATATATAATAAAATAATAGAAATGTGTTCTTGGTGTACAAGTATGAAATTTATGTTTTCTGATGTTGCTTGTTCTTTCATGTGGGTAGTGCAGTAACTGTTGCACTAACAAGAATTTTTGCTCGGTATAATATAGATGGTCGATGCCATGGAAATCATGGTTTTAGCCATACTAGCGCCAGAAGCTCGTTGTGACTACAACTTGGAAACGTGGCAGGAGGGTCTTATCACTACAGTACACAATCAACTTTATTGTTTATCATTATTGCCACAAATATGTCTTAATCATGTAACATTTGCAGATTGTGTTTGCTGGAATGCTCCTCGGAGCTGGCTTGTGGGGCATGTTCATGGACAAATTTGGTCGAAGAAAAGTAATGGAAGATGTGAATTAGTCTGTTTTTCACTGACTTTTATATATACTGTACATGTATCCAGGGTCTCTTTATTTTTTGTGTATTTGTATCTGTGATGTCACTAGTGAGTGCCTTCGCTCCAAATTACCCTCTACTGGTAATATTTAGAGGAATTGTTGGGTTTGGCATTGCTGGAGGTGCTCAAGCGTGAGTGTAGAGTCAAGGTTTGCTGTGTGTGTGTGTGGTTTGTAGTAAACATTGGATTTGTGCAGAGTGACTTTCTATGCTGAATTCCTTCCAGTAAAGAGTCGAGCATATTGCCTCATTTTTATTGAGGTATTGTGTAGATGCAATAATAGTACTGGTTGTGCACATTTGCTAATTGTTGTGCTGTGGTTAGGTATTCTTTGCTTTAGGAACATTTGTGGAAGTTCTGTTGGCTCTTGTTGTTCTTGGCCATTTTAAGTTGGACTGGCATTGGTTGTTGGGATTTACTGCAGTGCCACTATTTATAGATCTGCTGGCTTTTATTGTAAGAATCTGCGATCTACCTAATGTTCTGATGTACCTGTTGTTATACTTCCTTGTGCATGCAGAGTGTGTGCGTGTGCGTGTGCGTGTGTGTGTGTGTGTGTGTGTGTGTGTGTGTGTGTGTGTGTGTATGTGTGTGAGTGCGCATGCGCATGCATGTAGGTGTGTACATGCATGGACTGACAGTCTGTGTGTTCGTGTACAAGTGCATGTGTTAAAGCTTATTTATTAATTTACAAAGTCACAATACACATTTTATATGCATTATCTTTACTGGTTTTGTGATCTTATTTCATCAAAGGTATTGATTTTCTGCTGTAGTTTGTACCAGAGAGCATTAGATATCTAGTAGCAAGCAACAAAATGGAAAATGCAACTCAAGTTCTTGAGCAGATTGCTAGAATTAATGGAAAGAAATTGCCTGAAGGACGATTGGTGTCCAAGGGCGAAAAAGAAATGATTGAGATGTTGGCTTTGGAGCAGCAGTCACCATGTGATGATGATGGTGAGACTGATGAGGATGATAGAAAGTCACCCACGAATGATGACACAGAGAGACTAATGAACAGGGCTTCGGAAAAGGATGAAGAAGTACAGTGTCCATGATAGTGTTACTTGAATGTCTGATTACTGTAATTGTTTGTGTCAGGTTCGGCAAGGGAATTTCTTGGAATTATTTTCAAGTCAAGAGCGTGCTACTACAACCGTTCTGCTCTGGATTGTCTGGTTGACTGCAGCTTTTGGTTACTATGGTGTTGTTCTTCTCACCACTGAAATACTGGATATCATCAAGGAGCAGAATGCTGATAGTGTTAACAGCACTTTATTTGCCAATACCAGTGGTAGTTACAGTTCAGATGTTCTTCAGTGTACAAGTAAAGAAATGCATTATACACACGCATTCATTCATTCATTGTACGATTATTGTTGATACTGGTAGGAGTAGAACATAATCGAACAGACGGCCAGTGCAAGAGGTTGGAGTTTGATGATTATATTCAAGTCCTATGGACAACACTAGCAGAATTTCCAGGTTAGCAAACGACTACATCTAATAATAGAGTAAAAGAATTTATCACTTCATGTGTGACACCAACATAGAGATTTGAATTTCAATTGGTGATGGTTGTCAACAGAGCTCTATTTCTTAGGTCTCTTGTTCACTGTTCTAATCATTGAACGCATTGGAAGAAAGAAAACACTGGCAGTTCAATTTTCCTTAGCTGTTGTCTTCTTCTTTTTAATGTTTATTTGTCCAATACACAAGTATGTCAAAATTTGTGCACACTGGCTACAACTAGCACCTTTTCTCAGATTTACTTTACAGAATTGTGTTAATGACTCTCATATTTGGTGCAAGAAGTGCCCTGACAGGAGCTTTCCAAGCAGCCTATGTGTACACACCAGAGGTGAATTTGATCTAAGTTGTAAGTTTATCTTTTTACACTGCAACAACATTGCACTTTAGGTATATCCCACTTCTATCAGAGCTCTTGGACTGGGATTCTGTAGCTCTTCAGCTCGTATTGGAGCCATGGCCACTCCTTTTGTTGCTGAAGTAAACATATAAAAGTATCTGCCATAGCTTTGATTTAGAATATATGTATGTGATTGTATAGGTGTTATTAAGGAAGACACTACGAGGTGGAGAAGGGCTGTATGCTGCATTTTGTATTGTTGCTGCTATTTGCTCGTTGCTGTTGCCAATTGAAACAAAAGGCAGAGAACTTTGAGTAAGTATTGGAAATGAGGGTTCTCTTGCTTATCTTGAATAGTTTTTATACTATTTGGGAATCACTCACCACTTCATGGGAAAAGGGTGCGCTTAAACTTGATATTTTGATGTAACTTGAACTATAGAACATTCATAGATGGCACTGAAAGGTATTGAGGAACATAAATTATGAATTCACTACTTCACTATGGTAACTGTTTTTAAATAACAAATACCTTTGTAAATGTAGCAGTTTTATCAAACTATTTTTCTCTCCTTTTTCGTCTCTTCCTTTCTATCTTCAGTTTAATTTATTGGCGAGTTCTTATCTAAAGTGGCAGGAACAGATGTCTACATGTTTTATTGTTACATATCAACTCAAAATGTAAAAATGATAAATCAATTGTTGTGCATTTGCCCTAAGTGGCTATTCAAGCAAAGATATTCATGCAAAGATTTGATTTTACTATGGTATGTAGCATAGCATTGATTTCAAGTGCAGATATGACATACACCAGACACACTGCAATGCTTGTTGACAAGGCTATGATACTCGAGGCTATGATACTCGTACTACAATTTGACATCATGTCAAATACAAAGTTAGAAATCTTCTGTTTGCCAACACGACTAGCAGTCTACAGAATACAGCTTGTGCAAATTGAAACACAAATGAATCTTTTTTTCTTTCTTACTCAGCTAACTTTGTTTCATGCCAGTCTCTAGACCAACGCTATGGAGTAATCAAATAAAGATGTATAAGTAACAGGTCATCAACCAGTGTGGAAAATAGGGAATTATTTTGACTTGGACAGACTAAGCCTTTTTAGGACATTCTTTATGGTGTGACATGTCTAATTAAGTGCTTCTGCTACTGCAGCCGTTTTGCATGTAATTTTAATAACCAGCTTCCAAGGGAGAAATGGCACAGCTGAGGTTTTCTCTGGATAAAGCATGCTAGGAAGCACCTAAGTTCATGAAATTAACAGTTACACCATTGGAAAGGTCATCATGTGCTAAGAGACGAGGTTTACTATCATATATATGCATACCAATGGACGGTTTGTCCAAACACGTCCCAACACTGGTACAGTGTTTGGTCGGACAAACAACACAGTGGTGGGACATTGTCCTCTATCCTACTGTTCAGTGGGACATTTTCCACTCTGTCAGTATACTGGTTTTATCATATCCGTGTGTCAACATCTCCATCAATATTTGGGGTATCTAAAATTTATATTTTGGTGAAAGGCAATGAAGCCTTGTTAGAGACAATGTATAGTTGCTGTCAAACTATTAAAACCCATTAAAGCATTGCAGTAATGTACATGTCTCAGATAGGGATTACTGTTAATTAACCATATCTGAGCTGTGCTACGGTAATTACTCCCTTGTTTCAATTGTTGGCAAAGTTAGTTATTTGTTATGTTCTTTCTGGAAGCTGGAAGAAAATGTATGTGCTCTTGTGGATGTCTGGCAACTGTAAACACATTGACACCTATTATAGCACTTTATAATATTGTGTAAATTCTGGCACCATTGAGTATTAATTTTTTTCAGAATATATCGTTATGATTATTCTTGATGTGCAAGCAGAATATGTGCGAATAAAATATAATTTGCCAAAACTTAGACAACATCGTTATTTTTTGCTCAATTCAACTTTCAACTTCTGCTGTTTTCGACTCTGCAGGAAGTCTTTTGTCTGATGCATCCTGCATAAGATCCAGCACATTCAATAACACAGTGTGCATTACCAGCTGCAACTCACATCCAGTTCTCTTCCTTTTGTTTCAACAGGTAGCAAAAGTGCGCACACAGTACAGATGAGACATGCAGCAGCATACGATCCTTCACCTCCTCGAACACTTGCCCTCAGTAAAACCTATTTGTGTATATGTACTATGTGATATAATATGAAATGTCATTATCCATACTTCGGCCACGAAGGGTGTCACCATAGCTCCAACTCGAGAGATACTATTACAAATCCCTGTACCAAGAGCTCTTATGTTTGTAGGGTAAAACTAAAGACAAAGAGTACAGAAGAGATCATGACACAGTCAATAAAGATTCATCAAACTACTGTAGTAGCCTACAGTACTCATGCTCGTACATATTGGATCTACATTCACATATTTTACCTCTGGTGTGTATACAATAGCTGTTTGGAATGCTCCAGTTAGAGCACCTCTAGCTCCAAAAATGAACAGCAATAAAACAGTCCTAGTATACATAGTTAACAGATAGTGTTTATTAATTACTTTGTATATCTCTGCATACAGAGACAAATGTGTACCTGTGAATGGGGCAAATGTACATAAGAAAAAAGCAAGAAACTGCCAACAGAAACTCCACAATCATTGTTCTTTTCCTGCCTATTCGCTCGATGATCAAGACAGTTAGTATCACTCCTGCTCATTCACCCACAACAGCCCTAAATACAAAGACACATTGATAATTAATAGTTATTAAGTACCTGGAAATTCAGCAGCAGTTGTCCACAACAGTTGTTCGTAATCAGCTATATTAAGCAGTTGACATGTTGAATTTGCAGAGCTTGAATGTGAATGTGCAGATGCTTAGGACAAGAGATAAGGTTATAAACCAATTCAGCATGCCTTGCATGCTTATAGACTTACAAATACATGGAACTATATCTGAATTGTTCTCTCGTTGCTGAATGATGGTCAACATTTCCGTTGTAAAAAGGACAATGCCATAGTAACTAAATGCAGCTCCAAACCATATAATCCACAGCAACAGTGTTGTCATTCCTCGCAAGCGAGTAGAGAAAAGCTCAGTAACATGACCTCGGCCAATCTGAGACAGACAATCAAATAATATTACCATTCTACCATATATTTTATAACAATTTAGTGATACTCATACTCCATGACTGTCCGATTTCTGCTTTTGTGGCCCAATTAGAGGATTTGTCTCCGGCATAACAGGATCTTCCCATTCTTCAACATTTCCTGAAGTGTTTAGTGACAATTGCAACTGTTTCTCCCCTTTTCCCAATATTTTTGGTGTCTTTGCATTCACTTGAATCCTTGCTTTCTCTTGAATCCTTGCTTTCTCAGATTGAGACACCAGACGTCCTCTCGGTAATTCCTTGTTGTTTATTCTTGCAACACGTTTGAGAACCTCCATTGCCTTGTCAGTTTCATTGCATGCCATATGATAGTGTGCACTCTCAGGTACAAGCTGTGATTCATAAAAGCAGGTGGTCAGGTAGCAAGAACAAGTACAAACCAGAGAGAGCACTGTATTAAAATGGTGTTCATGCAATCAATAGACTGGTATAATGTCTCACCACAAAGGCCAGGAGGTCAATAAACATTGGGACAGCGGAGAATCCCAACAGCCAATGCCAGCTTAGCTTAAAGTGACCCATGAGAATCATTGCCAGAAGAACTTCGAGGAATGTTCCACAGCAGAAAAATAACTGAGGAAAGAAGTGATAAAACAATTAGATGGATAATAGAAATCCGCTTGCCTCCAGAAACACAAGGCAGTAGGCACGACTTTTGGCAGGAAGAAATTCAAGGTAGAACGTTACACTAGAAAAACACACAGCTAGATGTTACTTAGTTAATCTATTTATTTAACATATATATATGTTCATGTCATACGCTTGTGCTCCACCTGATATACCAAAGCCAACAGCTGTACGTAGCACAACCAGAGACACATAGTTCGGTGCAAATGCACTGGCCAATGATGTAACAGCAACAAATACACAAAAAACAAAAATTCCCTAAAGAAGAAATCAAGAACACAATAACTTGATACGTTGCTAGATGTTGAGAATATCCCATATTTCAAACTGGCTTGACAAAATGAATAATATCTGTAACCCACTTTCTTTCTGCCATACATGTCCATAAACTTGCCCCACAACCCCGCACCAATTGCCATACCACCAAACACCATCTAAAGTTTACATAAACAACAAAAGAGAGAACAATATTGTTAAGATCTTGTGTGCATGTGCATGATCCTACTGTTCCAAAGAGGCCCTCCTGCAATGACGTCAGATGAAAAGTACAGCGAACAGTAGGAGCCAATATTGCCAAAACCATGATTTCCATTGCATCAACCATCTAGTAAATGTTATTGTGCTTTTGCAATTATTGATCTATTTTCTATTTAGATATACAGTTGAGGGCATTATTGCACTACACACCCAGAGAAGTCCAGCAAAGATAGAGAGCCCAATTTGAAACTTTCCGAATCCACATGCTTCAATGGCATCACCACATGTTATTACATCTTCCTCTTCTTCTAAAACAGTACATAAAGTATCGATTAAATACAGTGTAACAAATCCAATGGTTTTTCAAATTCATACAATCAGAAAACTAGAACTTGAAAGCTGTTGTGACTTAATATTTGTCATGCAATCAACTGTTTTTATATAAGAACCTACTTCTGGCGCAACAAAATTCATTACTGTGTGTGTGTGTGTGTGTGTGTGTGTGTGTGTGTGTGTGTGTGTGTGTGTGTGTGTGTGTGTGTGTGTGTGTGTGTGTGTGTGTGTTAAACACGTTCATTTTGGCTCCTAGACCACTTGCTACGCTTGCAGTATATCTAGAAAAGATCAGCTAGAAAGGCCAGTAACGGAGAGAAATCAGGTCTTAGTAAGTTAGCCAAAAGGAAGGATACAGAATAGATTGGATATGTTGCCAAGTATGGGAGCATAAAGTTACAAGTATCTACAACTCTAGACAAGTTACCACGCATAAATAAATAACAAAAATTAATAAATGACAAAAAGTTAATTATACACTAGATAAGAAGTAAACTAAACTGTTCATAATAATTCGCTAGAACAACAGTAGAAAGCTATTTAAAGGTGAAGCTACGTTCAATAATTGTCTCAGTAAACACAGCTCCATAAACGAGGCTCTACATCACTTGTTCTACTTGTAGTAACACGTTAAAGAAAGTGAAACAACATGGGCAGGGTCGATGAAGATGCTGACTGTACTGTACACGTAAAAGCTTAAATGTTTATCATCTGAGAAAGACAAATGTCCAGGCAATAATTTACATATTTAGGCTGCAAAGCTTTGTGCCCGCCCACTTGGGCGTTGCTTAGAGCACTCACGTTTAATACCTGGTGAGATGATACTGTCCTGCATTTCCGAAACATTTGATCTATCACGAGACTGCACGTCCATTTAGTTTGCCTAGTAACATAGTCACATGCATGTAGACTCACATGACACATGATATCAGGTCACGCCCCTTGTTTTTGCTATCAAATTAAATGCACTGTGGCATTCAAAGCAATAGTTCAGACCATAAACTATAGTTTGATTACTTAGCTGACGCTAACGTTCATATCGTCCAGAGAATCACTGAACACTCGAAAGAGAATAAGCTAGTAATACATTGTACAATCAAGGTCTAAACATGATTGAGTACATTTTTGCAAATTCTGGCAACTAAGTGTAAAGTATTATAAGTTGCTATACGTTTCCCGCGTTCTTTAGTAATCACAAAAGATTGCTTTTTAGTTAGATATTCTAATCTGTTCAAGACTACTATAAAGTCTTCCAAATGATTGTCTACAATCTTACATATCAACAATTATCAGTTTCCAAACTGCAACTACACAACTAATCGTCAAACAAAGTGAAATCCAGTAAAGTGCAGAAAAGTTACACTTCCATAGAACGTAATTACATAATATTAAATTGAATTAATCGCTAACAAATTTATACGCCATAATTCCTTGTAACTCATTTCTCTCTTTACTTATCGTATTGATTCCATTCCATTAAAAACCTTAATAATGCTGCTAGAGAAAATCTATTCTTGTGTTACACTGTTGGTGCAGCAGTCCTTTCTAAACTGAGCAACGCTAAAAAATCCATTTTTATCTAAATATTCATTACTATCCTATCTCAAATTCGCTAAATGTCTTACTCAAGAAAACTAGACAAAAGTATCTCTATTTACAAAACATACTGCAATAAGACCAACCATATTTACTTCCCATATCGTGGTCCACCTCTGAAATACAGTTCTGTTCGTTTGTTGAACGTTTACGTCACAAAGTTCTATATTTATGATGTTGCATTTGCTGTCCTGCACAGCAGCCTTGACAGAAAGCATACTTTATTGTTGTAAAAGCATTCTGACGTTTGTCATATAAGTTTGTATTAAGCCTCCATTCAAAAGTACCAAATAAAACAGTAGAATCAATTGCAACACTTTTCACAAAACAAATGTCTACAAGAACCAGCAATCATGATAACACTTCATCTTCCTCATCCATCTTGACTGGATCCAATACGTCTACAACAAACCTGACATTCTTCGTCCTTAGCCAGCTGTGAGAGTTGTCAAAACAGATGACATCTACAAAGTAGCTATCTATAGTTCCTACTTCCAACTATACATCCAACTCAACATACATGTTCCAACCAGCTCAGCCACAAAGTGACCATCTTCTGGCACACGATGACAATCCCATCGTTTTATGGAAACCTAGCAGTACAAAATGATAACTTGAAGTAAAATCTAGTGCAACAAGGCTACTACCATTTCATCCATTTCATCTACTGACATGGAAATGCTAGAGTCCACCTGCCCTTTAAAGAAGAGACCAAATCCAATATCATGACTATCTGTTTGGAATTCCCACCTACACAACACATCAGTTACAATTGGAAATATTCATAAATTCACACGTACAAATAAAGCAACTAATTAATTAATTGAATAATGTAAAATAACATAAAACATTTTGTTAAAGGAAATGTCAAATATTAGATTACAGCGCTTTCAAGTTTAATAAATAAACTAAGGTCGCCACCTTGTCGCCCAACTTATGCACAATAAAGTGCTGTTTACACATTACACTATACTTGATCAACATGCATCTGCTCATGCCCTAAGCACTATCATGAGACTATTCATATTACTAAAATTGTGCATATTTGAACCAGGTCATTTACTTTGACTTAAATCTTCCAAATACTAGTAGTTGCATGTAAACTACATATATGGTATACCTAATGACACTCAATGGCTTTGTCACCTCCACATCAACTGTATGTCTTGATCCACGAGAAATACTGATGTCAGTAGCATTCAATGAATCACTTGCGCGGTCACATTGTGATGAATAGTAGGAATGAGGAATGTCACCACCATAGCAAATCTAAATGCAGATAACAAAAATGACATACCGGTATTGTCTCTGTGTCCTTCTATACACAAATCTATTCTAGTTAATTAATAGAAAACAACCCAAAAAGTAAGCATAGTAGTGGCATTAAAGCGTTGACTGACAAAGCCGCCAACGCTGTAAACACAAATGTTTACCTTACTTGCTTTAAAAAATAATAATATAATATTAACTAATAAGCTGTATATTGATAGATTCATGGTGACTTGCTGTATCATAAGTCAGAGCCAGCTCAGGGATGTGTTCCCTGTTGGGAAACCAGAGCAAGGTTAAAAAAGTCGGCATCTGGAATCCCTGTACCCATTTGGAAGACCAAAATGGCTGAAAGAGTAGGGCGACTGGTTGAGCAATCTCTCGTTCCACATCTGGTTTAAATTTGGTTTCAAACCCCACTAATGAGACTACAACGCCCACTGTTCCTGACAAATCTACTATCTTGTCTAACAGAAGTAGCAATCCAACTGAACAAAAGTGAACGCAACATCTAAACAAGGAAGTATTGTTACTACCGCAGGCTGTTGTCATGTGAGTTGTGAGCACTGGATATAGCACACATTCTGTACACATGACTCCTGTCAAACTGTCTTTCCCTCATTTCTGTCTAATGACTGTGGATGGTCTGATTGTCTGTTAGCGGCATCCACATTAACACCTACATGTTCTGCACATTTGGGATCATCATTTGCATCTCTGCATTTTCCACCATAATATTCAGGCAACTGATCAGGAGCAATGTGCTTCCGTAGTTCCTCTTGCCAATTTGCTAAAAATACAATGTCCTATCATATATGGTTCTTAACACATGAGCAAAATCAAAAATCAACTTACCACCAAGTACATTGACTTTCTTCCTTGTTTTTTCTTCGACAAATGGTTTTACAATTCCCCATGCAACAGGAAATATCTTTGAAGCTAAATAGTTACAAAGAGACAATCAGCTAGTCATTTACTGATTCTAAACCTTTTGTTATTTGCACCTTTTAAAATATATACAGCTTTAAGGATTTCTGGAAAGTTGGCCTCAAACAAATTAAATCCCTATACATTCAAAGTTCTGAAGCTCATATGGAGAACTACAACTTCCAGATAATTTGAACAAACCCGGCAAGTGACTTCAATCCCTATACAAGAGTTCCAGGTTAACTATATAAATGCTAAAACAACAAGTAGACAGACAAACCAACAAAACTACAGCAAATACATATGTACAGACTCAGTACTGTTTCAAACTAAGTATCAACATCTCTCAGCAATACTAACTACATAAAACCAGATCAGGTCCTTAAATAATTAGTGTGTCATCCGTAAAGCATGAAAAGCAATAGTTGTGGGTTATTTCACACATTAAACAAACCATTCTTCTTTATAAATTTTCCTCACATACACAACAAACAAAGAATACACACAATCAAATGCACAAAAATAGACACATATGCACACACACAACAATTTTTGTCAAATTCGAACTTACAAGTAACAGAAAGTTTTAACAATAAAAGTAATCGATAGTTTCACTTAAGTGTTATCATAAAATAAAGCACCAAACCTGGTTTCCACAAATGTCTCTGTATACTCAGTTTCTCTAAGTCAAAAATGACTGTGACATCTTCAATAACACGACCATGCTGCATCACAAACAAAAATCAAAAACAGTTTTAAAATTATAAAAATAAGTGCATAACCTTTTCTGACTGCTGCTGCATTTTTGCAACAGACATCACTCCTTGTTGCAACATCTGTCGTATTACATCATAGGGTTTAGCTGAATGTAGCAAACCTAATAAGGCAAGTACATGCAAATGTCTTCATTATACTTCAGTCTAAAGTGCTATGTACCATAAGGCCACATAAACTTAATTATTAGATTCTCATCCTCCTGACGTCCTGTTCTTGGTGTGGGTAAGTTCAATGTATTGTGCATTTTCAATCTATCAAGTGAGCAGTGTATCATTGCGGTTGCAAACTCATCAGGCACTGCAGCAAAGTTATCTAGCTGTCTGGAGGCATACCGACTGTACAAATAAACAAAATTCAGCTAATGCACCCAAACCAGTTGTTCAGAATTTGACAATCCAAATGTATTTGAACAATGGCAAACACGTCTTTGCTACATTGCTACTATAATTCCAGACCTTCCACGTGCAAGGAGACCAAGCCAAGTAATAAATTGTGTTGATGCAGGCCCTAAAAGGAGATGAGAATCTAATAATTAAGTTAATGTGGCTATTTGCCTCTCAAATCAACATTTCCAAAAGGAATATAAAGGACTGGTGATCCCTCCCGATCCTCTCCAAACCATCCTGCTGGGTAAAAACGTTGCAAAACTTCTGGTGGTGTCCAATCCATTATTTCAGTAAGTTTATATTCTTTGGAATAACTCATGTGCTACAAAAGAACAAACATAAACAACATTAAGAAAGAGTTAATACATATCAGCATCTCAAGCGACTAGATTAAATTATTAACGTCCATGCATATGCATACCTGTCTGATCATTTTCTCTGATTTGTGTACATTGAAATTCCTTGCTGTAAGCAAAATTATTGCCCTAAGACTAACAGCAAACAAATTCTTAATCTACCTCTCAACCAGCGTAGCAAGTAGCGATCATCTTGCAGTTGAGGTATCGCTGATACGCTTTCTTTAAACTGCACAAACATACAACTCTAGCACATATATCCGCAAAACAATTACTTTGATAATAAACTGACTTGCAGCAACGCTCTCTCCTGTTTAGCAGACAAGTCTCCGACATATCCGCTCATCGCTAATTTGGACACGGTTCCCGTATGATTAGCCGACTCGCAGACAGCAACGCGAGCTTCTCGAAAATTGTATACCTTTACAAAACCGTATACGTCCGCGAAAGCATGATGGAGACTTCTAGATTCAGTTTACAAACTAATCTGCTTGATTTTTGCACTTCAGTTCTAATTAATTTCTGAAAAATTGCATCCCAAGACTGGGAATAGTAATTGATTAAACCATGTCTGTTCTAATTAAAATATGTGCTTCACGTGTAAGTAATGTCTATAATAATTAAATATAAATTTAGTAACGTCTATACTGCACCAAACTATAAACTGTGTAAGTGCCATACAAATTAGCTATACTGCCTAGAGATCGTGTGTACTTTTATCTTAGCTCTTTCTATTTGTACTCTAGTTGCCCTTTGAGAACTGTACTTTGTTAATTAATTAAGAATAAAAGAAATATATCACATCACCTATCATATGATCAGAGCAATAAAACGTACAAGTAAAACATATATGCAATTAAAATCGATGCAAGAGCAATTGAGTTAACTGTCGTTTCACAAAGAATCAACCTGCTCCTAAATGTACAAACGATGACTTCTTTCAACCAGCAATTAATAAATAAGATCCAAAAAAATGAAATACCGTCATCAATCTCCCTCTAGTTTCGATAGGAAGTAACAAAGCACAGATTGAACACAACAGACCAACAGCTGCATAAGTGCCTTTAGCACTACTTATAGATGCTCTCAATACAACCTGATAAAAGAAATAATTTATCCATTGTTTATTATCACTTTGACATTGTACTATTGACAATGTGCTTCACCTGAGCAATAAACGGTGTTGCTATTGCCCCAAGTCGAGCTGCTCCACTGCAAGAACCCAATCCTAGTCCTCTCACATTAGTTGGAAACACCTAATTAATTAATTAACAATAAAATATGAGTACAAGCAACAATCGAATGTACAAGCATAGAGAAAGCTACACCAAATAAAGCTAACCATATCAAGATCAACATGTAACAGACAAACCACTTTTATAATAGAAAAAGAACTTTTAAACTAAATCAATCCATTCTATTTCTATTCAAATAATTGTCCAGTATCTTGATGGTGCCAAAGCTTGAAGCATTGATGAATTCTTTCCCATATGGAAATAACAACACTCATATAATAGTAAAACTTACAAAACTTCCTGTGTTGCATGTCTCATATAATAATTAAATGGGATTTAATAGAATTATGATACTACTCTATCATATCACTTGAGTATACTAACCTCCTCAGCAGCTTTGTGCCAAGCACTATTGCGGAATGACTGAACTAGAGATTGCTAGCTGTGCTTGCATCTGTTAACTTAGACCCACTACCACTCCAGCAAGTACGTGCTGTAATCCAGTGTCATAAACATAACTCAAATGAAACATGCATTAAACAGACACACACAATAATTCAACATTGAAATTGTAAAAAAACTCCACAAAGTTTACCATCCATACTGCACATTCAACTTTGTACTATAAAACAACTAAGACTAACTAAACAAAAAAGGTAAGCTACTAGTAGCAAGCCAGCACAAGACCTCAAACAAACTGGCACACATATAGATATATAGAAATGAAAAGACAGACAGACGGACCAATATACAACTGCACAAACATATCTCATATAATGTCAATTAAAAACCCAAAATCCTGAATATTGTAAATACAGCAATTGCTTTCGGAAATACTTATTAAACTTACTTCAGGTGTATAGACAAATGCAGCTTGATATCCTCCTGTTATTAGAGCACGTGTTAAAAACACTAACAACATGAGCAAAGCACTACAACAACAACTTCAAGTATACAAATCTCGCTACTATAGATTTCACAATTCTCACGTTCTAATGGGACATATCAGCATCAACAAAAACATGACAGCACAACCAGCCAACTCTAATGCCATAGTCTTCTTGCGACCAATCCTCTCTATTATTAGAGCAGTTATAATGAGCCCTGGTGCTTCTGCAGCAGTTGTCCACAATAAAGTCAAATAATCATCTTGTTCAAGTCTTGCACAGTTGTCATTGTCAACTGGTGCTTCTTCTAACTCGGCACATACAAATGAATTTGCAACTTTATGTTGTTAATTTACAAATATATTTACCAATACAAGGAACAACACTGGAATCATTGGATCTCTCCTTAATGATTGCTAACATTTCAGTCGTAAGAAGAACAATACCGTAGTATGTAAAAGCCATACTGAACCTGAACAAGTCAAACAGCAAACACACATCCCAATCGTAACACAACTCACCCAAGTTCAACATCGTCAAACATACCAAATGACCCAAAGCAAAATAGTGCTCTTTCCCATTTTCTTTGACGAAAACAAAAGAGAAAAGCTTCCACGCTCATTCTATATTAGCATAATGTAAGCAATAAGATGAGGTAAACGCTAAAATACGTCTGCTTGATACCTGGCTAACTTTGCCGTTTCCATCAGACGACTTGGATGTCAGTAAATCTGAACCTTCATCAACATACGATGGCTCAACTCCTGAGCCATCTACTTTTGTGACTACAGGCCTGTCATCAACATCTGATGACTTTACTTTGGAGTCATCTACTTTAGTGACAGTATGCCTGTCAGTTGAATGATATTCTGCATGTGTTTCTAAAGTTGATTCTGATTCTGACACCACTGATGCATCAATGTTCTGCTTGCCTTTATGAGAAACAAGTCTACCAGCAGGTAAAGTTTTGCCATTCATTCTTGCCACTTGTTCAAGAACTTCACGGGCCTTTTCCAGCTGACCAGCAGCTACATAATATCGTGGACTCTCAGGAACCAACTGAGAAAACCAATAATAGCAAGTCTATATTTATAACATATAATTATCAACACCCTTGTTGCTAACCTTAAAAGCAAACAGATCAATAAAAACTGGAATTGCTGTCAAGCCAAGAAGCCAATGCCAATCAAACCGTGGCATCACAATAATAGCAAGGACTACTTCCAACATTGTACCAATAGAGAAAAACACCTACAGGTTCATGTATTTTATTCCATTTTCCTTACACTTGATGAAAAACACTGCCAACCTCAACAAAGATAAGGCAATATGCCCTGCTTTTTACTGGCAGAAACTCAGCATAGTAAGTCATTCTGTACATAAAATATGATCAAATCAATATGTAATCTAAACTACTATATTGCATACGCTTGTGGTGATGCTGCTATACCAAATCCGACCAAAGCACGAAGCACCAGCAACCAAACATAGCTGTATGCAAAGGCACTCAGCAAGGCAAAATAGCACACCCAGATTGTTGACAAAAACAAGCCCTGGGAAGCAAAGAAAACTGCAAACCCCAAACAGAATAAACTATGGCAAAGCACAAGACCCTCTTTCGACCCCATTTGTCCAATATTTTTCCCCATAGTGTTGATCCAATAAGCATCCCAATAAATACTACCTGCAAAACAAGATCAAAGCAATTTGATATCAAGTAGACTAATCAAGTGCTTGGTAAGACATGCCTATAATAAGACAATCCCACACTTGTCATAGTTTGCTAACCATTTTACTGTAAAAATAAACTTAATAAAACAAACTGAAGACAAATAGACAAATTATAAAACCAAACATACACAACCATAAGCAAAATCGCTTTGTGATTGAATTATTTAGATCGTGTTGAAAGCGTGACACATTTAAGCAGGCATAGCTACACACATGCACACACAAAACACACACACACACACACACACACACACACACACACACACACACACACACAGCCACTCAGACCAAAAGTAAATCAAGAATCAATGCCTCTTGAGTATGCTATTTGCTCAGTCATGTGACTTTACAGGGTATTGTTTCTAATAACTAGTGGTTGATATGAATGATCCATACTTGGTGACATTTGCACTACATCGCATTTTAATATCTATGAATAAACAATCCATTTGTTTGTTTGTCAGATCCAGTGCCAGAAAATGAGAAAATCAGAAACATTCAGTGCGTCACCAAATGCTAGCTAGACTATGAAAGACAGGCAATTAAAGTGCAAAACACTGTAACAGACAAACATAAATACAAATGAACAGACAGACCAAAAATACAGTGTCTTCTTGCTTATCCAAATCTTTGCTATCCAACCCTTGCATATCTAACCATCATCCTGCAGATATGACAATTGTCTAACGCGAGTTAGGTAGTAACCAATGTGGGATGCTTGTGGCAAAAGAAAATGCAGGTTCCAAGAAACCTAGGCATGTAGTGCTCACAATATATCAGCAAGTTAGGACTATTCAACAATTGGAGACATAGTCCAGCAGCACTATCGCAAAAAGTTGGGAAGACACTTTTACATCTGCTGCCCACAGGAAGTTGGATAAAAAAGGTACACTGTAGATAAACAGACTAACAATTATTATGATACTTAATTAAGCAAGTGAACATGCAGACAACAAACACTCAACACATATAGATGTCTTAGATAAAAATGATCAACCATACTGTTGTAATCAATGCCTCTTCCCAGTCTGCTAAATGAAAATCACAACGAGCTTCAGGTGCAAGAATTGAGAGCAACATCATTTCCATAGCATCTACCATCTAGCAAGTCATGCCAATGACATACCGTATAAGATGAAATATTGGCGGGAAGTTTATTTTGGTGGATTGGCGGATTTTCCAGCGACCGCCAATATAAAATCCGCCAATAATTTTGGACACCGAGATGTACAGGTGTGATGACGTCATCACCCACGTTCATCAGGCATTGATAATGGCAAGAACAGTGGCAACAGCATAGGAATCATGTGGGTTCTGTTCTTCACGTTTACTAAACAGCAATTCTTCATCAGTAGTTGGAAACCAGAAAGCCACGGAAATGTGATGGCCACAAAGAATGCAGTTGTCAACTGTAAATCCCGGCCAATGTGGAGTGAGTAGAGACTAGGGTTGACGCCTACCAACATTATCCAGATGTCCAACCGCCAAAATAAAATCTGCCAATATGCTTTTCTGTCAATTTCTTAGCAAACCGCCAAAATAAACTCCCGCCAATATTTCATCTTATATGGTATGTACAAGTACAATGACACACAATTAAGTCACTCATTCTTACCCAGATAAGTCCAGAGAAAATAGAAAGCCAAATTTGAAACAAACCAAATCCACACTGTTCAATGGCATCATCCACAGTAAACGTATGGTCTAACAACAGTCAATGACAGACATTGTAAGTATGTGTCAGTTAACTGATGCCTTAAATGACTCGATGATAATAGTTTATAGCTATTTAATTAAAGCTAAGTCTTAGTAATTAGATAGCTGAAACAGATAAAATTGTCCAAAATTTTCAATTTCTGGTTTGTGCCTGTAGTTTGAAACTACACTATATACAGGGTGTCCCAAAAAATGAACCATATCCTACATTCTAATTACGTGATTCTACAGTTGTCTTCTTTGGATTATAAAAAGTTAGAGATGTCTTAATAAATTAAAACATTGTATTTATAATCACACAGTGTATATACACTTTTGGAACACCCACTAGTAGACTCAACCTGTCACGTAGACTAATCAGGTGTTGCTTCAAGTTGCAAACCAAGTCATCCATAATCGCCTGCTTTGCGTGAACTACGTGTAGTGCTCATGATAAAGATGATCATGAGTAGACTCATGATCATCATGAGTAGCTAGCTACTGATACCATAGGCACTAACTTTTAGCTACTATGTATAATCCTGCAAAAATACAACGCAATAAGTAGACGAGACGACAAAGAGTAGCAAGGCTCACTCTAACATCCAGAATTTACCTACCTGGTACATGCATGAGTAGGTCAAGATGTCACGTAAATCTTAGATCTATTGCATGTACTAGAGCAATTATATATGTTGCCGTGTTATCTAACCGGACATGCTGACTTCTATTTCTTCCCGATCATCCTCGTTCTCGTCTAGTTTCCGAAACTGTACTGCCGCCATCTCCAACTAGAAAATTGGAGGCGGTTAGTCCCGGATGTCCTCAGTCGCCACACTACACTCAGTACACTGATCGATATAAAACTATTGATACGCAAATCGCGTACTATGTCTTGGCTTCCTAGTTTACACATGCCTTACCTATCTACCAACGCAAGAACATGGTCTTTGCTGGGCTAATATACATGTATTACTATAGATATATATGAGATTGTACATGTACTGTAAAGTGACATCCTGTAATTATATTTTGCACACAATCATGAATGCTAACCTCAACACTAAAAGTTTTAGGCCTCCCTTTGCCGAAGGTTTTCCCTGGATAAACAAAACAGCATTCATTCATTCATCCATTCATTCATCATTCATTCCGTGTGGTCCTTCCACGAGAGGAATAGCAACAGGACTGTATGGCGTGATGTTCCCTCGAAAACAACAAGCAAGGACTTAATTACACGTCTTCTAGAAGATAAACAACCAAACTACAACTGTTACTCGGGTGCTTTTAAACTTGTTACATGTAGAACCATTTTACAGAATGTATGAACTTTATCAAATTACTACTGTACTGTCACATATATCCTGCAAATGCAATTAGATATATAAATTAAGTCAAGAGACCTTGGTCATTGATCTACCTGTTCCTACAAAAAGTGAAAAAACTAAGTCAAACAATAACCTCAATTACTTAATTAATTATAAGCAGATATACCTTCATAATTCTGCCTTTAGTTTCAATAGGAAGTAACAAAGCAAAGACAGAACACAACAGACTTATTGCTGCATAAGTCCCCTTTGCACCATCCATAGATACTCTCAATAAAACCTAGTTAATTAAAAACACTAATTGTTTATTTGATACTGATTATAACCATGATGGCATTGCAGCGTCAGGTACACGTGTATGTCTGTCTACCTGGGCAATAAAAGGTGTTGTTATTGCTCCCAATCGAGCTGCTCCACTGCAACAGCCCAAACCCAGTCCTCTCACACTGGTTGGAAATATCTTAACAAAACAATACAACATAGATACAACAAACCAACTTAGTAAATCAAATTACAATAACAAATAACAATAAATTTAATTTAATTAGACATTTATAACATAAATACCCGTATTATTTGTAGTTCAGTGATACTATAGGTATTTGTTTGTATTTCAATTAAACTATCACGTCCTAACAATTACACTCACAGTATACCCAACTTACTTCAGGTGTATAAACATATACAGCTTGAAATGCTCCTGTTGCTAGAGCACGTGTTATAAACACAAACACCATGAACACAGTCCTATGACAAAACTGCAGTTATGTAAATTTAAAATAATATATTTTACAATCAGTCTCACATCTTAATGGGACATATCAACATCAGGAGAAACATGGCTGCACAAACAGCCAGTTCTACTGCCATCGTTTTCTTACGACCAATCCTCTCTATTATTAGAGCCGTGATAATGACTCCTGGTGATTCTGCAGCTGTAGTCCACATTACAGTCAAATAATCATTCTGCTCAAGTCTGGCACAGTGAGTGTCGTCAACTGGTGCATATTCTAGCTCAACACGTAGATGTATACCCAATGCACATCAACTGGCATACTTACAAGTATATGTACTCACCAATACAAGGAACAACAGTTGAATCATTAGATCTCTCCTTGACAATTGCCAACATCTCTGTTGTCAGAAAAGTAACGCCGTAGTATGTACAAGACATACCAAACCTATAGAACAATTAATTAAGTTCAAACACGTCCTACTGTAACTTAAGTTAATTAATTATGAGTAACATACTGATAATGACAATCAAAGCGCATGCATAAACTTCAACACTATGACACATACCAAATAAACAACAAAAGAATAGTGCTGCCACCTAGCTGTTTTGATGAAAACAAACCAAAAATGCTTCCGTGATCACTCTAGATTGCACACATAATCTAATCAGTTAGCTCACAATATGACAAGAATACATCTGCATACATGATACACCTGATTGATTTTGCTTTCATCATTAGATGTAAGCAACTGTTCAGTTTCACTGACTATTGTGGTCTCAATATGAGAGTCCTCTGCTTTTATGACATCACTATCAGTAGAGTCATCGTTTGCATGTGCAATAGAACCTGTGCTCGAATATGACCCTTGGACTGTTTCAAAAGTCTTCCTGTCTTGATCAGAAACAAGTCTACCAGCAGGTAAAGGTTTGTCATTGATTTTTGCCACTTTCTCAAGAACACGACGAGCTTTATCTAATTGACGAGCAGCAACATAATATCGAGGACTCTCTGGAGCAAACTAAATAGTAGGAACTTAATTCCATTACAATGGTCATGTGCAGTACGTTGTAACAGCTAGTTACTCACCTTGAAAGTAAACAGATCAATAAAGAGTGGAATAGCTGTCAGACCAAGAAGCCAACGCCAATTTAACCGTGGCATCACAATAATAGCTAGTACTACCTCCAATATTAAACCAATGTTGAAGAATACCTGCATACAATAAGTATGTTACAAACAATCTATACGGCAAATACTACCTAATCGTATATTAATCAAATAAAAATATAGAATTAATATTTTAAAACTATGTGAGATCATACGTCTAAATGTAATAAATAATGTCCTTATGTTAAATACAGTTCTTCACAATCATAGTTTCTTGTTAATTAAGATATTGTGTACTTGCGATATTATTTTGTATACCATGTGTGTATAGTATTGCACAAGAAAACATGTGTTGCTAACCTCAACAAGAACAAGACAATATGCCCTGCTTTTTACCGGCAGAAACTCTGCATAATAAGTAACTCTGTAAATTTACATGGTAATACATCAGTGCAATGTTTAACTTGTGAAGATAGTACATATACGTACACTTGTGGTGATGCTGATAAACCAAAACCAATTAGAAAGCGAAGCACAAGCAGCCAGACATAACTGTGTGCGAATGCACTCAGCATGGAAAAATAGCATACCCAAATTTCTGACAAAAACAAGCCCTGAGAGAAACAATAGTACAAACATCTAAGTAGGACAGTATTTCAATATGTAATATAACCAGCTTTCGACCCCAATTGTCCAGTACTTTCCCCCACAGGATCGATCCAAACAGCATTCCGCAAAAGAAAATCTAAAACCAAGCATATACAATAATATATTAAGCAAATGGACTTATACAAAGCAGTAAATTATTTAGTAACAGACACGGCCCAAACAAAACAAGCAAACAAAACAAGCAGGCAGGCAGGCAGACAAACAATCTAAAAAGTCAGACAGATATAAACACACGAACACAGGAAAACACATAGATAGATGTAGACATACACATAAATAAATAGACAAACAGACAAAACAAATGACTTGTATAATAATTATTATATACAATCACAGTGTACCCTGTAGGGATTACCAAAGGTTGGGGCGTAACTTGATTTGTACCTGCACCTCTAAAAAGCTCACTGCATTGAGGCTTGAGTATCCAGGAAAGCCGAAAACAAAAGCCCACATTCCCTATTATTGTTGTCCACTGGGTTGATAGAAACTGTTTTAATTAAATCTAGTAGACCAGCAGAGGCACCCGTATTGCCCGAAAAAACAATATAGACAGATGTATAGTGTCTCTGCTTAAAAGGGAACACATAAAAGACATGCATATTGTGTGACACCACAATGAAAAGACTTATTATAATGACACCACAACCTACAAGCAAACACCAGCACCATGAAGGTGTACAAGACACCAGGTACCGTGAGGAGCACCAGTTACAGTGAGGATCGAGCACCAATTTCTTTTCCAAAGTGAGAATAGGCCACAGATTTAAGAAGGAGCAGAGAGGAGCAGAGAGGAGCAGTGGTTTGCAAGTACACAGAAAACAAACTTTCACAAGTATTTAAGAGGCAAATAACACATAAGCGAACAAACAGAAAAACTAACAATGCCCAATTAACAGACAATTAAACTCAGTCACTGCATGACTACCAACTGGTATCTAAGCATATACAACAACTACGAAAAGAAATGGATGTGATCTATCGTACTGTTGTAATCAATGCCTCTTGCCAGTCTGTCAAATTAAAATCACAACGGATTTCAGGTGCAAGAATTGACAGTAACATAACTTCCATTGCAAATACCATCTATTAAGAAATAAAACATAATATTAGATATGACAAGTAAACCTACAACATGACAGCTATAGACCAGTACTAGTAGCAATAATTCTTACCCAAATGAGTCCAGAAAAAATAGAAACCCAAATTTGAAACAAACCAAACCCACAGTGCTCAATTGCGTCATCCACAGTAAATGTTTGATCTAGTCATTGCAGATAATAAATTTCACACGCACACACACGCACACATCCATGGACAATAGCTAGATGTTCAATCAACTGCGAAACATTGCTACTACTATTTCACCTTTCTTCGAATCGACACCTAACACAAAGAACAGACGTAGATTACATGCACACTGGTATGTAGAAACAGTAGGATCTACTAGAGTCAAAAAGGGAGAGGGGCTGGCTGCGCGAGACTAGTCTACTAGTAGAGTTATGTCATGGTAATGTTACATTCTTTCTATCTTGCTATAGAAGTACCTAGGGCTTAGCGTAGACCACACAGTTTACAAGCTTGATCGCTAGGTTGAACATGTACAAATGTACTGTACAGTACAAGTATAGTAACGTACACGTGCACAGATCTAGAGCGACAACTGTACGCGTTACAGTTGCGAATCTACAGTTCTGACCTGAAAGACCGATATGTACTTTTCCAATGCCGTTTTCGTCCTCTTCGAGTTTCCGAAACTGTACTGCAGCCATCACTACTAGCTAGCTAAACTGTCCTGTACAATACGCATACATACAAGACTACGAACGTTGGTGGCACGCGACAAGTTTAATTAGATTTACATCTACTTAATTACTAAGGTTAGATTCCCGTATAACTGGTGTTAGTTGCATCATCAGTTCACTAAGTCCTTTTTCGAATTCTTCTTGTTGCCGTTGTCCAGTTCTAACTTGAATAACTCAAAAACCAGATGAGATACATGTACTGAGCTGAAATTTTATACATGTTGAATTCCATGACATGCAATTGTATATGTACAGTACAAAGTTTGGTGTTTGTGAAGGATGTTGTTTACCTGCACTTGAGTAAAACCACAAAATTGGCATCCTAGCTGTAATACATTGTGATAGAGCCACAAATCCAGGTAATAGATTACATTCTTACCAAAAGTCTCCGACTCCTTCTTTCAATTAAATACCCTGCTTGTTTGTCAACTGTCTCACCTACTAATCTTTCTGTCTGTCTGTCTGAATCTTTGTCTGTCTCTCAGTTTGCGACTGTTTGCCTTTCAATACATTAATCTGTCTCAACATAGTTAGACTACCAAAAATGTTCGTCATGGCATGCATCGACAAGGGAACAGAACGAGAGTTGAACAAAAAGAAGTACAAAAACGAGCACAAGCCAAAACAATGCAGAACAGCTTCTGTAGTCTATTCTAGTAGCTATTATAAATTAACCATACAGTGCAAACAATACTCAAGCCGCACAAAAGTTGGACACTATAGACTATATACTCTCTATCATAGTTCATGCTTCAAGTGTGAGCTGTTTGCGCAAAGAATCAAAGAGCACCAGCCTTCTGTAGTTTATGTACCAACTGACCGCTGCTGTGGACAGCTTGTAGATCAGAGTTACCACCAATGCTTTCACCACCAATAAACACACGCGGAAACTAGAATGAACAAGCATGAACACAACACGATCAAGCATACTAAGAAATGTCTAACGTTAGACACAGTACCATTCGTTCTCCGGTAACCTCAGCTAAAATGTCCTTTATAATCTCTCCATCTTCTCTTTCGTCCAACTCGATCACCTCGAACTTGACGCCCAATTCGTTGAGCGTTTTCTTCGCCGAGGCGCAGTAACAACAAAAGGTCTGCGAAAAGACGACAACTTTGTTGTCTTTGATAATCGCGTGGACCGTTTCGCGCTTGGACATCTCGCAAAGTGTAATTCTAAGCTTGCCAAGGGTGCACAAACGGTTAAGTAGACCCGTATGCTAATCTTGTTTGCTCAACGTCATACACCATCATCATCATCGTCGCCGTCGTCGTCATCGTCGTCGTCTTTGTACATTAGTCATCATCATAACACACATGCACACCAACACGCATGCACACCAACACGCATGCATGTATGCACACAACTCCACAGTAACGCGCATTAACGCACGCTAACACCACGCAGAGCTCCAACACAAATGAAAAGGGGAGGGGATGGCGGTGTTACAGTGATATATGTTTTCCCGAGTTACAAGTTTCCCCGCACATATATTCCTAGTGTTTTGTGTGTCCCCGCACACATATATCACTGGACTGTCGACATCAAACATACGGCAAGAGCGCATGCTCCAACCATTCAAAATTTAATTTTTAATTTTTCAGATAATTGAAAGAGATTTTCATTGTTTTTCCTGTCATAGCTTTATTTAATTAATTAATAGATGCCAGAATTTATTGGAAACACGGCACTAGGTGTGTTTACCTAGTGTATGTAGTACAGTACAGTAGTTACGGTGGCCGGGAAGCAGCTAGCAAGCAGCTAGGAAGCAGCTAGCGTTGCATGCATACATGGCCCTGCAGCGAACATACCTGTATACATGTACCTACAATTCTGTCTATTCACCGTTAGTGTGAACTCGGAAGTGAGTAATGAAGTAGAGATCACACCAGGTGTGCTCATTAGAGCACTAAGAGCTGCTCCAGTTGGACCATTTTACAACAATTATCTCAAATGGTTTCAGTTGCCGATCCGTTGGTCTTACAAGATAATTGGATAATAACCATTGCTCCACCCGTTTGTCTTTGATATGCAAAAGTATTATTTTTTCGTTTCGTTTGCAGGAAGGGCTTAGATAATTTGATAAACAGAAATGCCAGACCTAGCGGTTTCTAACGATACCAAGATCATCGCGAAAGTCGAAAAAACAGCGGAGATATTGATGATTTTCAAAGTTCACATGTATGGGGAACAGACAGCCTGTGCAACAGACTAGAATACCAGCCCAGGGTTTGCACTTCCAGTGCTTTTCATTCATTCATTCCTAAGGTTTGTGTGCCAGAAGTTTTTGCTGCCTATATATATATCATGACATCAATATCAGCTGCGTGTGTCTAGAGGATTTTTATGTAGTTGTCTCCTTTTTCCTGCATGTAGCATATTTATTCAAGTGCACCGTGTTGCCATTATTGTTTGGCGTTGGTTAAAAAATTGTAGAAGTGATCATGTTAGACTGTACCTGCATGTGATCTTTACGTTTCAACGTTAGTGAAGAATTTTTGGCTCTATCACAACCTATTACAAGATGCCAATTTTGTGGTTTGTACGTAAACAACATGCTCCACAAATACCAAAATTTGCACTGCCTGCCATGTCATAGAATTCAACATGTGCATAAAATTTCAGCTCTGAAGTGTTCCTATCACAAGTCCTTAATTAATACATACTGTTATGAAATAGCACCTTCCTATTAAAACAGTACATCATAATAATCTAGTCATTTGACTCTTGAGCTGTTGATTTGCGCACCTATCACATATCAAGTGACTCCTAGACACAGTACAATGTTCTACCAGCAGCACATCAAAATGCCAGCACAAAGTAGATATCGTCTAACCTGAAGTGCTTTCCCTTTTGTTTCGTATGGCAACAGCAAACAACATATTCCACACACAAGGGCAACTCCTGCATACAAACCCTCAGCTCCTCTTACTGACTTTCTCAGCAGTACCTACATACAAATGACTGATTGCCATATAGTACAATTAATTAGACACAAACCCATAAACTCACTTCAGCAACAAATGGAGTAATCATTGCCCCTATTCGAGCCACCGAACTACAAAAGCCAAATCCTAGTCCTCTGATAGAAGTAGGGTATGCCTTGCATAAATAACAAAGTGCAGGAATTACTTCCAATCGTGCAACATCAAATTTTAGCAAGCTTGATACCTCAGGAGTGTAGACCATAACAGCTTGAAAGGCACCAGTAAGTACACCCCTGGCTCCAAAAATAAAAGCCAGCAACGCGAATCTGCAAATTAACCAAATTCAAATAAAAAGTGATACAATAATGAGTAGACAACTAACAAGTTACTTGTGTACTGGACAGATGTACATAAGGAGAAAAAACGGCACAGCTAGAAAGAACTCTACGGCCATCGTTTTCTTCCGACCAATCCTCTCAATAATTAACAAAGTTAGCAGCATACCTGAAACACCAATACAGAAGTCAGGCGATAACCTTACAACCAGATATACCAGGTAGTTTGTCAACCAGGAATCTCAGCTACGGTTGTCCACAGTAGCTGCATGTAATCATCAGTTTCCAAGTGAGTGCAATTTCCTTTTGAAGAGACCGGTGCAGAACCTAGCATATGGCCATAATCAATACAAGCACAATAACCACGACACACAGGAAACAACAACACACACACACACACACACACACACACACACACACACACACACACCTCCATATTAATTAATTTCAGTCAACAAATTATCTGCAAATTTCTACTAGTCAAACCGCAATAAGAAAGTCAATAGCAACATTTACAGTTGCCCAAATACCTTATTAGCAGCAATGACATAATTCTAGTCTTACACATACAAATCCTTCACTGTTGATTAATCAAAAGAACAATTTTCATTTCTCACTACTTACTGTGAAGTCTCGGCAACTAACAAGCTACAAGTCATGATCAACAAAAAACCAGACGACAACAAAACAAAAATAAACTGGTATACCCAACCATGCATGTACAAAATCAAACATATATATTCTCACCAATACATTGAAGTACATTGTTGCTACTGTTGCTACGCTCCTGCTGTTCTTTCAAGACATCCAACAACTCAGTTGATAAAAGAACTATACCATAGTAGCCAAAAGCAGCTCCTAACCAGATAACCCATAGCAATAGTGTTAAATGGCTTCTTTCAGTAGTTGAAAACAGATCATAAAAACGACCCCGAGTACCCTACATGTACATATAATGTTAGTACAGAGCAATGTGATTGTGATTGTACAATAAAGTAAATTGTCATGTGTTAAAAGTCAAGTGTTCAAGGCTACTGACTACACTGGTGCTGTAATTTGTCATACAGTATTTCAACCTGTAAACAACTGTTTAAAGACGAACACTGAACTGTCTGTCTTCCTATGTCTCTGTCCATTTATTTAGACTTGTTTGTCTGCTTGTTAGCCTTAAGCTTTCTATCAATCATTTGATAATCTGTCTATACTGCCCGCCTGTGTGTGTCGGTGACAATGTATAACAGTAGCTATTCTCAAAATCATACTTTCGATGATTCTAGTTGCATTGGTATCAGTTGAACTGTATCTGCATCTGAACTTTGCAGATCAACATTGCTGTCACTGCAGTAGCCATTTGACAAAGGTCCATTCACTTGATTCTGTGTTTCTTCAATGTCTTTTTTCAAAAACTCAATCCACTGCTTTTCTCGTTTAGATACAAGCTGTCCTGATGGCAGCTTACTTCCATTGTCTCGAGCTACCTGCTCGAGAACCTTATGAGCCTTTTCAGGATGGCCAGAACTGATGTAATAGAAAGGACTTTCGGGAACAAACTGTAAATGATTAAACCAGTCATGTCACACACACACACACACACACACACACACACACACACACACACACACACACACACACACACACACACACACACACACACACACACACACACACACACACACACACACACACAAGCACCACATCATACTTATATAAGCGCATTCAAGCTTAAGCATGCACGTACCTTACCATAAATGCTAGAAGATCAATAAACACCGGTACAGAAGTAAATCCAAGAAGCCAGTGCCAATCCAACTTTAAATGCCCAAGAACAAACAGAGCCAGTAGCACCTCAGAGATAGTCCCTACAGCCCAAAAAATCTACAAGAAGCCAATACATACATGTAGTAAGTCAAACTTCCTAGATAACACAACAATGTACAAATTCATTAATTAACTCGTAACAAGCATTACACTGGCCAGGTCTTACATTACATTACCCAATAACAGCATGCTTAAACAAATTGCCATGCTTGAACAGAAAGCCACTCTAAAGTACCTTTAAGAATTAATCAGATTGTTAGTAGCAGCTGGCCCCCTAATATCTCCTCCTAATATTGGAAGACCAACAATGCCACTGTGTACCCCGTTGTTTTCACAGTACTAGTAAGAACTTGTATAACTCAGATACTAAACACCAGTATTAGTATACAGTATACAAAATTTTATAACTTAATTATATAAATAATGTAGCATTATTTATTGTCAATCAGCTGAGTGCAGTCCTCACTTCCATTAGTACCAAACATATAGCTCGTCGCTTGGCAGGCAGAAACTCAGCATAATATGTGGCGCTGCACCAAATAACAAAACAAATTAATTAATCAACAATGATTTTAACTCATCAAGAAACAACACAAGCAACCTATTGTAACAAAAAATGATTTGACTATAACACAACTTAGAAGACAAACGTCAAAGTTACAAAGCAAGACACTGACTACAACCTTTAGTGAATAATAACAAAGTCGACGACAAACAAACAGATAAAACAAATACTGTAGCTATAGTCTTACGCTTGCATTGATCCAGAAATGCCAAATCCAACTACACATCTGAACAGCAGCAGTGTGACATAGTTGGGTGCAAAAGCACTGACAAGAGAAGAAACAGACACGCTGACACACACTAGTAACAATCCCTTTAAAACAGCAATCAATTAATATGCGATTCTGCTGTCACTGCATGTAATCTTGATAGTACAAACCCACCTTCCACCTGCCAAATTTGTCCATAAATTTTCCCCACAACCAAGAACCCCAAAACATGCCAAAGAAAACAACCTATACACAGAAACAGACTCAACAGTTGTTATCACACTCAGTGTTACCAACTTTTCCTAATTGATGTGTGAGAATGCACGGAATTAGAGTCACATAACACACTAACCAGAAAAGAAGAGGAAGCTTGTCTGGCTACGCGAGACAGAAGTTACGTTTTCCACATCTGCTGATGTGAAATCCCGGACATTCTTCGAGCAGTTATCGCCGCATTCTTGTGACAGAGTTTCCCCCTGCACAGCATTTCCCACCTTCTAGACTCCCTTGCGCTTTCAAATTCGTTCTGCACTAGAGAGAGGTAGGCCATGGGTATCTATCTACAAGCATGATTGGCTTGTCCCATTGCCTGCAGTTGCTTTCTAGAAATCCATTACAGTACTTTTTTTACTTAACTAAATAGAACTAAAGTTTTTATTAGCTAATAGAGATAGTGCGTTTGACGTCACAACCACGTGATATCCCGGAAGTCGCCATCTTAGGGGACAAGCGTATTAGCATGGTTTATAAAGTTGCTGTGTTTTTGGCTGCAACAATCGTAGATGTCAGGGCAGCAACATACGTTTTTATTCTACACCGGTTATACCAACCAGTCAGGGACCTGAAACGAGTCATCTGAGCAACAGACGACGGGCAGCGTGAATCTCCAGTGTAGACAGAAAGGACTGGAAGCCGTCGCAGCATTTGTGTGTTTGCTCTGAGCACTTTCTGTCTGGTAGAGCTGTCATTTCTAGTATGTTCTATAATAAAAGAGTAATCTATCTGAACGATTCTAGGAAAGCCATCCTTTGTGTATGACTCAACTAACCCTGACTGGGTACCATCTGCAAGGATGGGTTATGTTGCTACGAGCACTTCCAGTGAAGAGAGATTTGTTCGTCTCAAGAGAAGGTCTAGTACACCTAACAGCATACAATCATATACAACATCATGTCACTCCAATTCACGTCGGGAATGACTTCTGGCTCCTCCATCCACACTTGAGCCTCTGTTGTTGTATCTGTTTCTAGGCCTGCAGTTACAACTTTCTCCTCGCATCGCTTCTGCGATTCGACGGAGAGGCTTTTAAAATAAGGAGACTTCTGTTCCATAATGTCTATTCTAGGAATTCAAGACGAAGTTAGCTTTATCGCACTTGACCATCAGACTAAGAAATCACGTCAAACTCGCAAATTCACCAATAAAATTTGCTTTAAATCTTTTGCAATTAGTATACTATCGCCGTACTATCTAACACACAGTCAAACGTCCTTGAAATGTTGTACAAGCCGCCGTCGCAAAGAGATAGCCTCACAAGCCAGGCTCTTCTGCGCAGTTGCTGAGCTAATCGCATGTGAATCATACGGGGAGGAGGAGCTTTTACCAGAATTGCTCCAGTCAATTCTGGTAATCAATTCTGGTAATCAATACTGAAAATCAATTCCGGTAAAAGCTCCTCCTCCTCGTGTGATTCACATGCGTTTAGCTCAGCGATTGCATGGAAGAGCCTGGCTTGCGAGGCTAGCAAAGAGAGATACCTGCCAAGGACGGAAGCTATGGCAAGGAAAACAAGACAAAATTATGGCAAGCTGAACACAAACAAATACACTGGAATCACGTATGTCCACAAAAAATACACTGGCATTGCAAAAAATACACTAGAATTGCAAAAATACACTGGCATTGCAAAAAATACACTGGAATTGCAGAAAATACACTGGAAATTATTGCAAAAAAATACACTGGAGTTGCAAAAAATACACTGGAAATTATTGCAAAAAATACACTGAAATTGCAAAAAAATACACTGGAAATTATTGCAAAAAATACACTGGAATTCCAGTGTATTTTTGCAATTCCAGTGTATTTTTTTGCAATTCCAGTGTATTTTTTACAATTCCAGTGTATTTTTTTACAATTCCAGTGTATTTTTTGCAATTCCAGTGTATTTTTTGTGTTCTGCTTGCCATAATTTTGTGGTGTTTCGCTTGCCATACTTGCACCTAAAATGACGGCAAATACTAGCCTCGCCCCAGACGCAGTGTGGATTGCAGCCCCGCGTCTGGGGCGAGGCTAGGCAAATACGGGTGCTACAGGGAACGCCCACTCCCAACCCCCCACGCACTACCGTATTCGCCCGTAATAACGCCCATACCGAAATAACGCCCATGTCCTTATAGACGCCCGTGTGCGACAGGTCAGAACTTTCAGCCCGAAAGAACGCCCATGCCCAACTATACGCCTTTGCTCAAGTATAAGCCCAGGATGCGCATGCGCAGACAAAACAAAATGGGGTTCGCAGAACATTCCTCTCCGTCTGTGTGCGTTTGATGAGCTGGTGTCAGTGTTGAGTTAAAGTGCTTACCGCTAGACTCATGTCTTCGTTGCAATTACCAACCCTGATGCTCTTGACGGGCTTCAGGCCGACCATATATGTATAGTTTCTGCGTGTATGCTGATGCTCTAGGGATACCAGTACCTTTGATCTTGCAAATGGCTAATTGCAAGCATTTGTGGTATTTCTGTCTTCAAGTATCTAGATGATGACTGGCCAAACGACAGCATTTTGCGACCATGTGTACGCCTGGGACCAAAATAACGCCCATGCCCTAGTATATGCCCAGAAAAAGTGTTTCTTTTCTATACGCCCAGGGCGTTATTACGGGCGAATATGGTATCTATAGAGATGGTGCGTTTGACGTCACAATCACGTGATATCCCGGAAGTCGCCATCTTAGGGGGCAAGCGTACTAGCATGGCTACGAGTTGCTGTTTTCGGCTGCCACGATCGTAGAATTCAGGGCAGCAACATACGTTTTTAGTCTATACCGGCTATACCAACCAGTCAAGGACCTGAAACGCGTCATTTGAGCAACAAACAACGGGCAGCGTGGAGCCTAGTCAGAAAGGACTGGAAGCCGTCGCAGCATTCGCGTGTTTGCTCTGAGCACTTTCTGTCTGGTAGAGCCGTCATTTCTAGTATGTTCTGTACTAAAAGAGTAATCTATGCTACTCTGAATAATTCTAGGAAAGCCATTCTTTGTGTATGACTCAACTAGTCCTGACTGGGTACCATCTGCAAGGATGGGTTAGGTTGCTACGATCACTTCCAGTAGAGAGAGATTTGTTCGTCTCAAGAAAGGTCTAGTACACCTAACAGCATACAATCACATACAACATCATGTCACTCCAATTCATGTCGGGAATACTTCTTGCTTCTCCGTCCACAGTTGGGCCTCCGTTCTACCTGTTTTTAGGCCCGCAGGTACAACTTTCTCCTCGTATCGCTTCTGCGATTCGTCGGAGAGGCTTTCAGACTTTTTTTTTCCATAATCTCTATTCTAAGAATTAGCTTTATCGCACTCGACCATCAGACTACGAAATCACGTCAAACTCGCGAATTCACGGATAAAATTTGGTTTAAATCTCGCAATTAGTATACTGTCGCCGTACTATCTAACACACAGTTGAACGTCCTTGAAATGTTGTACAAGCCGCCGTCGCAAACAGAGATACCTGCGGAGGACAGAAACTTGCCCCTTAAAATGGCGGCAAATACGGGTACTACAGGGAACGCCTACTCCTCGCCCCTGCACGCACTATCTCTATTGTACATGAAGGTGGTCTCGAGGTCAAGCACGCGCCCGCATAGGCAAACTTCCGCTTTCCTTATCTTCCGGCGCTAGACAATTCTTAATTAATTTTTTAGTGAGTCGGACTCGCAGTAGATGCACAGGCTGATAGGACGTAGCCTAGAATTATAATTAGAGATAGAAAAGTCAATGACTTTACCGTTGTGATAAGACTCTCCTGCCATGATTCTAGGCCATACTCACACCGTGCTTCAACGGCAAGAATGGATAGGACCATAATCTCCATTGCATCCACAACCTGTTACAATTACAAACCACATCCAACTAGTCGACGTCATCGATATCTACACAACGACTTCGTTTCATTCTACCCAAATTAGACCGGCAAAGACAGAAAGCTTGATCTGGAACCAACCAAATCCACATGCTTCAATGGCATCTTCGACAGTGAACACTTCATCTAGACGAAATCAGTGATTACCACCCCACATGTACGTACATAGACTAGACGCCTACAGCGATAAAAGCAGACTCACTGCTCACTTTGAATTCTACATGTTCCCCTTCTACTTCGTCTTCGTCTTTAGTAGAGAGACGCGTCAGCTTTACATCCATCTAGAAAACCGCAAGACTAATAGTCACGTGACTAAGAATAACTAATTAGAAGCGGAAGTGCAAACAATGCTGTATTTGCTTAGGTCTGTAAGTACATGTCTAAAACAACTGACAGCTATCATGTCGTCCGAACGCATAAAGACGACATCTCAGATTGTTGATTTGCAAGTCCATCATAAAATTAGAATTAAAAGCATTAGAACTCCCATTGTGTTCATATCATACTTTTGCTGCACCAACCCATACACAGACTCACACGCACAAGAATAAAATCACTATCACTACCAATTGTTCATGACATGCCCATCTGTGACTCTCTGAATCTCTTAGGACTAGGTGTATCACTTGCTGCAGACATAAGCGAGTCAGAAAGAACATCAGATATATTGACTGCTAACTTTTCTGAAAGTTCAGCAACCGGTGCAGATGAAATAAGACAAGCAGCATCTCCAACCTCTTCTTTCATGTGAGTAAGTCGTGTGTCATGTTTTGGCCCATTCACTACTGCTAGTGGTGTGAAGCAATCAAGTGGACGAGCTCTCTTTGGAGACATGACTCTGCTTGCTGATGACAAGTCACTCATCTTAACATTGTCTACACTGGGTTGATATTCAAATATGTCTGTCTGGTCAGGAGATGTTGAGCCAATAAAGAGGTGCTCATTGTCAGTCACGCTTGTAGAAGACGAGAGTAAACGAGGTCTCGTGATTTCTATGTTAAGAGGAATGCGTCTAAAAACAAAATTCATAAAGAAAAATAGAACTGAAAAAGACCCATTGTCATCTAACTTCTTTTGTGCTTTCAAATTGATCACTTCGGCAGAATTAAGATAGCTTATAAAAAGATGTGGTGCTCTGTATGCTAAAAAACAAACACAAGTGTTTGTTAATACCCATGTTAACTTAAACCATATGCATAAACACTAATACTTTACATAGTTAATTAAAACTCTTCAAATAAACAGACTAATTCAAATCAACAAATTCAAGGGTTAGACTTTACCACACACGCACACGCACACACACACACACACACACACACACACACACACACACAAACACGCACAACACACACACACACACACACACACACACACACACACACACACACACACACACACACACACACTTACCAAATGCGATCGGCATCTTAGACCATATAAGGGTGTTTTGCTTTGTTCTCTTTCCATGTTGATCAACAAAAATGCCGGATTCTACGCAGGTAACACATAAAAATCATAAGAACAGTTATAAACTAACATCAATTAAATTACCAGAAAAGCAGAGTAAAATATCTAAACTGCCATCAGACAAAACAGCTTCAGATACTGTAGAAACAGCCAGTGCAGTAACAGGAAAGTTACTTTCAGACACAGTAGCAGACAACACACTGGCCGCAAAGTCTACACATTATAATAGGCCATAATAAAGCACAATATCAACAAGTATTGAAGTCAATCCAATTTAAAATTACCTTCAATGTGCAAAGTCTTTGGATTGAGTATGCAGTACTTTTCAGTCGTCACGATAAAGACTGTTCCAGTGAATGAGACAGCTCCAACAACATGCTTACCACAGTTGAAGTCCTAAAAAGTGAAATGGTCATAAGCAGCCAATAAAATCTTTACTGTACAGTAGCTGCAATAAAATTAAAAGTATTGCTAATTTTTTATAAATTGGATAATCATGCTTGACAGCCATAACTTAGTTACCTGTAACTAAGCATTAATAGTACATCTCAGCTTCAATATAATTGTAATCCTAAATGTTCTAATAGTAACACATCATATATAGCACTCCAAGATGAAGTCAGAAAAACAACGATTGTATATTACTGCAAGGTAAACATACGTTGATTAATATTGTCATGATTATAGTCAATATTGCAGTTTATGGGCTACATGGCTTTTTAATTCTACGTTTAAAAGTAAAACATACCTTAAGCAAACAAAACTTATCCTTATCCTCTAAGTATGTCAGCAGACGAATTTTGCCGAGGAGGACAGCCAATAGGTAGATCTTTCCATCAACCTGATTACATACAGAATGACATTATAGTGACAACACTCAAAATTTTTTTTCTAAAAGTGTCAAACTTTGCCAGAGCAAAACAGACTGCAGCTGTTTGAGTCGTTCACTTTGTTGAAAGATATGGCAGGAGGAGGACTTCCAGAACCACAGACTGATGATTTGATATCGTTCATATGCACACTGACTAAAGCACCTTTATTGCCTAAACAAACAATCTATAGAATCAACTAGATTAGATTTAGTTCACTATGTATGATAGTGTAGCATTATAAGCATACATTCAATCATTGAAACCATGTATGCAATCTCACACTTAGAAGTTTCTATGAGTTCAGTGCTCTCAGCTCACAATGCCTTATATTTTACTTACTGTTTTACAATTTGGCATCATGCAGTCTCATTTAACAAAGTATACTTAAAACTATACATTTAGTCTGTCTCATAGCACTAGAGGGTCTAGCTGGTACAAAGCTAGATGCAAGTAGATATCAGTTAATTAAATGCTATCCTTACTTACAGTTAAAAAGAATTTTGGAACAGCAAATTTGCAAATGCCAAATCTCACTGTTTATAATCATTTTATTATAACAATTCAATAATTCAATTGTAGCGTATGAAACTGATGCAACTAAAACAGAAAACATTTGTAACTCCATCTCTTCCGATGTAAGTAAAGATGCATGTCTAACAGACTTGAAAAGTACTTTGAACTCCATAACCTCCACTCCAAACTACATTATCTGTCTAGACACAATTGTTATTTAATTACTGTCAATTACCTGTTATCATTACGATTAAGTCAGTAGTTGGAATTGTTTCCATTTGTTGTACACTTCCAATTCCCGGCATTTGCTGTAATGCTCTGGAAGACTGGGTTGCTTTCCTTACCATCCGACCAGACTTAGGCATTGACTGAGTGTGCAATACAAAGAAGCCTTCTCCAGCTCCAAGTAACATAATGTTGTCATTGAATGGAAGACAGCAATTTATGTCAAGCGCGTAAGAGTGTTCCAAGGTAGCAACAAACTTGAGACAAGTCTAAACAGTAATTAATTACATAAGATATACAGTGCAAAAAACATTACAAATGTCATTCTTGTTAATCAGTGATAATTAATTAAGCGAGTGCTAAATCAAAGTCACTGTACATCTGCAAGATGATGTAAACTGGCTCGATGCCTAATTCCTAGTGAACACTGACCACAAGCCTAGCTAAACAACAATGCCTCCATATTAAATTTTTAAAAAGTTAATGAATGTTTGTCACCAAATTTAGATTTATTACATTGGTAGTATTTCTACACTCTTCATTTTGGTTCTAAATGTATACATATAGCTAGTTTGAATTCATATAATATTATATAAAAACTTCCACTGGTACACATGGCTGTGACAGTCTGGGGCTATGGCATTATTGAAATTTGAACTCCTGTCTGCCAATTTTTAAAAACCCAGTTAGAATTAGGTTAGCAAACAATATTCATGGTTAGTCATCTGGTATGTGAAGTATGAGTGTACTGCATATAACTCGACAGCATACTTGTATAACCAGATACCCTTGAATTTCTTACCAATGGCATGGAAGTTCCGAGGCAAATTAACATGCATTTAGCAATTAGCGCGCGTTATTGTACCACACCCATTAGCGTGCGAAATGCCTATTCACATTAGCAAACATGCTATAACCCGAGTACAATACACTAATCTAAAGACACAGCATTACCAATACTGTACAAATGTACGACGACAAATAACAATGCAAAAAACTAACATCTTATGCTCAAGAAACGACTACATATTATTGTCCTGTTGATGCAGCACTGACTTGGTTTACTTTCGCAGTCTTCAGAATCTGTTTGAGTGACTGTATCCATTGCTGTTTCTCATTGGATAAACAGTAAACAATCTGTGTCGGCCAGCAATGCATTGGTTGTGGCAGATGAATGGCAAAAACAAAAGGAATGTCAGTTTTAGCCGCATCAGGTAGATCCAAACAAGCAACAGTCGACTGTAATGTTGCATTAGTCAGATTTAAGATCTCACGATCTCCACCATCACCTACATAAAAGTCCATAGTTACATTACCCAAATATTATTTATTGCTAAATGCATTCATCAGCACATACAATCTATACAATAAACTTAGAATGTGCTAACATGACGGTGTCCTTCATGAAAGTTGCCTTATTCTATATAAATAATCCGACAGGAAAGTTGCATCATTAGTGTCGGCTGATGCAGTCATGGAAGTTGTATCATTCTCTATTCAATATGCGTGAAATTTTCCACGCATTTCAGCAAGTACGTAAGTATTACAGTGAGCTGCATTTGCACTTGTACATACTTGTTTTGTTGTCATTGTTATAGCTATTACGCCTTAGTGTGCAGTGTGTGTGTGTGTGTGTGTGTGTGTGTGTGTGTGTGTGTGTGTGTGTGTGTGTGTGTAGTCTCGCATAGCCAGACCCTTTTTCTGCGTCATACATGTCCTTCAGCAAAAATAGGGTCTAGAGCGGTTGCTTTGAAGTCGTTGTGTTGTCGCTTGTAACATAAACAGACAACTAAAGACCGGATGAGTATGGCACTACTCAGTACTAAATATAAATAATGGTTACTTATCTCTTATCTACACTGGCTGGAATTTCCTTCTCTTTGTCTTCTTGCAAATTGTGTTGTCATGTGAGCGATGCAGTCATGTCTCTGCAAATGTGTAACTTCTATGTGTACTTACACAGCACTCGGGGCGTCGGCGACAGCCTAGACGTAACTTAATTAATTACTGGTGTTGATCAATCACCCTGTTTGCCCTGTCTGCCCAAGCTGTTGTTTGTGTTCTTATGCTCGTGTTTTGTCGTCTCATGCTAGCTAGAGGTCGGCCCAGAGACGTGTAGAGTGCGCTCACTGGGTAGTCAGTGGCCATAGAAACAACGGACGTTCCAGTGTGAAGACGTTTGATTCTTGCTGTCACTGGATAGGAAGTAAAAGCAATTTATGGACGTCGACGCCCGAGTGCTGTGTAATTACACATAGAAGTTACACATTCGCAGAGACATGACTGTGTCGCTCACATGACTACACAATTCGCAAGGAGACAGAAATTCTAGCCAGCGTAGATAAGAGATAAGTAATCACTAAGTACTGAGTAGTGCCATGCTCATCCAGTCTTTAGTTGTCCGTTTATCGTACAAGCAGCAACAGAACGACTTGAAAGCAACCGCACCAGACCCTGTGTGTGTGTGTGTGTGTGTGTGTGTGTGTGTGTGTGTGTGTGTGTGTGTGTGTGTGTGTGTGTGTGTGTACACGTGCTAATAAACTACTTACAGTTTTCAGCATCTTCCTTGTTTTGTAGAATCAATGACTTGTCACTCAACACAGCCCATTGTTGTTCCCATCCACACTTCATCCCTTTATACCTGAACCTACATTTCACAACCCCTTCATAAATCCACAAATTCCATCACACCTGTAGCTCAACCAACCTCAGCAATTTGAGCCAGCCCTGCATTTTACCCTTCCGTGAACTACAGGCAGACCAGCAAGACTGAGAGGTCACTGACGGTGACAACTCGACCGGTTTCAAAGACTCTGTGACATAGTGATCAACAAGAGCTGAAGGAAGACCACAAGTAGCAGGCAGCGACGGTGCACATTTGGTGTGACATATCACCTTGCAATCTAAATCAATATCAGTTAAGATATCTCTCTTCCAACAAATACTGCAATGGTTTACGAGTGCATTTAGCCACATGTTTTCCAAAATGCACAGTAGAGCGACACAATGAGCACTTCATGGTTCTCATTGCTCGACATGTTGAAAACCTAACAAACACACGACCACCAATCAGATCCCTCCTTCAACAATAGAACAATGACAACACCTGTGAGGTATGTTATGATGCATTCTTTCTTTCATCTGCGATGCTGGCTTGGTCTCTTGCTTTCCAGCTACTGACAAGCTTTGGTTTGTAGAGATGAGAGTGGCCCTAGGACTTGATTGATTCCCTGGTGATTGCTGTAAAGCATTAAGGACAATACTGCTAACAGCCGGATTTGCTTTCTTGGTTGATATCATTTCCATAGACTCAAAACTTATAACTACAGCCATAAGAAATAGAAATTCACTAAGCTTGATCTAGATATTATAAATGCTATGTGATGAGTCACAACCATTATTTGTGTCTCCTATTGTCTCTGTTTGAGACGCAAGTGCCTGGCCCTCAGACGGTGGTTTCTCTTCACTCATTTGTAGATCATTTTGTCTCACTGCTTCCTGAAGCTGCTTCCATTCTTTCGTCTGAGTTTGAGGGTCACGAGAACGCTTAAACATTTTTTTGCCTGCCTGGGTTGCTGCCATCTGCGAAAACACAGCAGATGAGCACTTTGAATTATGTAATTGGTTAATGGGTACCAAATTAGAGATTAAATAAATTATAATTATATACTGTCTTAAGCTTTATAAAAGATTTTATGACATCTAATAAATCTGCTTGGCATCTGGCATCTGTTCGTATGTCTGTCTGTTACATTATTAATGGACCAATCCATTTTCCAAACCTTTTTCTTCCAAGAAGGCTTTGTTGCTGAGCTATCTGACTGCAGAAGGCTAATCAGTTTTGCTTGCTGAGCTTGTGTTGTTTCCATTCTAATTTTCTCATCATTGTGGCTGACAGACAATGCACTCAACTGTGTCATCACATTGTCTCTCTCTGTACTGACACCCTCAATCTCTTGTCGAACTGACTCCAATTCTCGATGCAATTTCATATTTGTGGCTTTTATAAATCCAATCTCACGATTTAACTTTGAAATTTGACGACGTTGTTGTTGCTGCTCTTTGTCTTCCGCTTCCAGTCGATCCTCCAAGCATTTCACATTGACCTCACTCAAAGCATGTGCTCTTTCAGCTTCTTTCAGTTGGTCTGATAATTTTTCTATTTCCAGTCGCATTTTGGCTGCTTGCTCTTGAAGATTAGAGATGTCCTCATTGTGAGCTTCCTCTGCTTCTTTTAGCAGTTCACCTGCCTTTGATACTCTTTCTTCTGCCTTTTGTCGTGCCAATTTTTCATAGTTGTGCTGTTGTTTAGATGCCGCAAGCTGCTGTGTGAGACTGTCGACTTCACTCTTGAGAGACTCACTAACAACCAACAAGGCAGTTAAGCCTTTATGTTATTGCTTAGCTTAGAACACTTGCAAATCAATAACCAGGTGGACAAAAAGACAAAAATTAAAACCACCTCATTGCAAGTAGACAAGTCAGCATTGTTTCAGCTCTAAAAAAGCTTTAAAACCACCTCATTGCAATATCAATTAACTGACTTTGCCTACTCATAATGTGGTGTTTCAATTTTTATGAATTACTTGCCAATCACATTAATTATCTACATGCAGAACAGACAATGTTTTTCATTCTCGTTTCATACAAACATACCTACAGACAAAAACAGACAGACAAACAAAAGACAAATACTCAAACAGACAAACACAAACAGCAGACAAACAGGCAGACAGACAGACAGACAGAATTAAACCCAACAGAAAAATAAGAGTTAGACTATAAACTACACAAAAAACAACCTAGCCACTATAGTTATGTGTACTATAGTTTCCAAATACCTTGTTTTGACCAAGTTTTCTTCCTTCTCATCGAACCCATCCATAGCCACTTCAAGGTCCTCTACTTGAGTCTCCAGTGCAGTACACCTTTCCTTTAGTACACTGATGGTCTACACACACACAAACTTTATTGTCCAAATAAAATTGCACACTGTACAAAACTCACTTCCATGTATGTCTCCAGTTGAGATTTTCTGTTTTCAAGCACAGCTTTTAGATCAACATTAGTTTCTCGAAGACAACGTATTTCTTTCTCATGGTCAACTAAAGCTGCAGTTAGAGCTTTGTTTGCCTCCCACAGATCAGCACACTCCTGAGTTTTCCTTGTAAGCTGAGGCTTCAACTCATCAACTTTCTGTGATACAGAAAAATAAACCAATTTCTAAATGTTGAAGTCACTTGATGTATCAAACTAATCTATTAGTTTAGACTACATTATGTGACCATTTCCCATTGGTTACACAATCTTTGCAAACCTGGCATCATGCAGGCTACAACTGTAAATCGATTACCTCTGCTTGTTCTCTCAATGTCTGAAGTTGTTTTTCGGCAGATTTCTGAGATTCCTGTATGAAAAGAATATAATCAGTGTATACAAGAAATGATCAGTAAACCAAATACCTCAACAAGTGCCAGCTTTTCCTTATATCTCTTAATTTGAAAGTTGCTGGAAGTTGTCTGAAATAAATAAGTAAAATTTTATAATAAAATAATCGACATATGGTGTAAATACAAAAAGTAATTAATTAATGGTGCCTTGAAATACAACAATCAAAGAAGCTCTGGCACACACTAGAATGGTGATTTGAAGGAATTTCCATTTTTCATTTAGTAAAGCTGTCATTCCTTTAGCTGTAATGTATTTTCTCTTAGTACTGTTATAGTTTGCATGTACCAGTGCTCAAAATTACTGCTGGTCATCAGGCAATGGCCGATCATATTTGGATAATGACCTGTGATAATTGCTAATTACTGGTCAACTTTTGTAGGTCATTAATTAGTGATGAGAAGAGCTATCCCAGCTCTATGAACAGCCAATTAAGTGTATAGCTAGTCTACATAGCTATGTGAGCTTATATGTTAGCTATGTACATCATTTAGCACCGCCCAACTTTTACCTTATTTGTCAGGCCTCAATCATGTCTGCGAGAGGAACAGCCCTGCATGTTTATCTAAGTCTCGTGAAAGGACCGTTTAGCTATTGTTGTGTTACTATGAATGCCATAACATCTCTAGTGAATTATGATACAATCAGTTAAGTGAGGAAACTGAACTTGAAAATTTTGATTCAAGCGCTGCTGTACAGTTATGGTGGTCAGACTGTTCAAGAACTCGTCATGAAAGTCATCCCCAAAAAAGAAAAATTGAATGCAGCAGCAGCAGCAGCGAGACCATCCATCAACAACAAGACACTTCAGCGATCAATGAGGCAACTGAAACAATATGTGAGGCAGAGCAGTCGGTATCTCTGGATGATTGGGACTCTTGGATCTTGAATGATGAGTGAAATACGGTCACAGTACCACAACTTGCATCGTCACGCTACCACAACTTGCATCGTCACATGCACTAGCACAACTTGCATGATGTCAGAATAGCATCTCAGATCTGTAGTAACTAGTTATGTTCAAACAAATATGCTTATAGTGTGGTGTTAGAGTAAATTGCTTAATTTGATGTAAAACTGTAACATTATAAAGGAAAGCAGTTCATGGTTTGCTATGTTTTGTTAGTTACTGCAATTTTAGATGCTTTCATGTTGTAAACTAATGCCTTCTTCCTTAGTAATATGTGTATTCAACTGACTCTTGTTTCTTGGTTTTTGATTGCTAATTAAATTAGATGACCAGTAAAAAATTTGAATGACCGGCTAACTTCTGGCATTACCGGCCATACGGCCAACTAACTTTGAAAACTAATTTTGAGCACTGTGTACTGTATGCATAACTTAAACACAGGCACTGTGTTGGCTAATTAAACTCTTCATGCAATACAGTCCAACTATGCACACAATAAGTTTTAGTTAGCTCTCTCCATCTCACCTTTCTCTCCGACTCATCTCTCAATTCATGTAGCTCTTTCTCCAGTAATTGCTGCTGATTGACAGCCTGTTGTACTTCTTTGCTCAACAGCGAGCTGCTAGCTTGACTAGAATCTTGGTATGCGCTTAGTTGCTTTTGCAGCTTTGACTTTAACTTTTCAGTTGACGAGCGACGTTCAACGGCAAGGTTAAGATCTGATGTCATCTAAATAAAAAGACATTGAGCTTAGAGACGAATGAAAAATTGTTAACAAACATGCATTCAAATAGACAAACTAATATGGACAAGGAGGAAGACCAACAAACAAACAAACAGACAGACAAACAAACGAGTTTTTACAGTGACAACTTTTGACTGCAATTCCAAAATCTTTGTCTCTGACTCTGTTTTCCCCTAAGCATAATAGATAAACTTTCGGTCAAACTTCTGTTCGAAGAAACCAATTATATCTTACCAACCTTTCTAAGTTCCTTTAATTCAGCTTCTAGCTGGCCACCACTCTTTGTGCTTTCCTCCTTCAACTGCACAGCAAACACAAAAGTCACACACCACATAACCTCTTAAACTAGAACCATCTGTGTTAAACCTAATTTTGTTTACCTTTTTGTACTTTGCATAAACATGAGCAGCTTTGCTCTTGATCTTCTCTTGGTTCTAGGTAATTAGAGTCAAGCTAGCACACAAAAGCAACTAATACTGACTTGATTTCCTAGTACCTTCTGACTAGTGGAAAGTTCAGATTTCAGACAGCAGCATCGTTTCATGGTAGCTTCCAGATCCATCTCAAGTTGAATAGCAATCTGTTTCTGCTCTTCTAAAGCTGCTCTAAAAGTTATTAAAATAAGTTGGCAATTAATCCCAAGACATTTAGAAATAGAGAAAAACCAACATAAGCAATGAGATACTGTCCGTCTTACATATAACATCATGATTAGACAACAGACACATCTTGTCCACTATTACTGCTAATTGCGTGTTCCTTCCACTGTGGGGTTAACACACTATGCTATCTGCATATGTGCAAAATGGTGTAATCAAGCAAGAATGCACAATTAGTTGTACATGCATGACTTCAACATTATATTCAATAGTAAAGTATTGGTGACTCAAGGCAACTGTGCCGCTGACATAAATTCAGTACTGTAGCTTATACTTACTTTGCTTCATCCTCTTTCAGTTCCATCAACTGCTTGTTTTGCTGTCTTACATCATCCACCAACTTCATTGCTTTCTCATCAGATTTGTGCCAGTCTGCTTGTTCTCTGTTCAAACGTCGAGTTAGCTCCTTCACATCAGCCTCAAACAGTGCCCTTTCCTTTTCCACAACATTCTTCTCTCTTCTAGTTGCCTCTAGAAGGCCAGACTTCTCTTCTAGTTCTTTATGTAGTGCAGCGACTTGAGCTTGAAGTTCATGTTGTTCCGCTGATTCAAACTTGACTTCTTCTACATCAACAACATAGTGAGATGAAAGAGTATAAATCTATAGTGTAATCTAATAACATATCTAACATTATCTTATTATCATTCAGTACAGATACATTCATTACATACACATGCTCAACCGGTAACTAATTTTCAGCCTAATTATTTCACTTTATTGGTTATCTATAAAGATGATATCATTTGAAATATCAAGTAGACATATACCAATAAATGTATGCATCAAAATAACCATCCTAAACATAACTGCAAAATTGCTTGTTATATTATTCTAATTTTTTAAAATTTAATTAAAGTAATTTTTACTTACGTACTGTATGTCTAGTGCTAGCAAACACAAAGTAGAGCAAACCTTTCTGTACTGCATTGCATTCATTAATCTTGTTTAATTCATCGCTTCCCAGATTTGAAAGAGTCCTAGAGAATGTAAACCCAACAAATGGCAAATCTTTTCCAGAGAATCCCCGATTCGCCTCGATTCTCATTTTCTGCTCTATCAAACGTCCTGGGTCTGGTCCTTTTGACTCCAACTCTTCAAAGTTTGAAGTGTCGTCAATACTCTTGATTGTGGGTACATATGGAGGAATAGCTACAACATCAGAAAGCAATTACTCAGTAGAGAAACAAAGGAATACTGTTCAGATCTAATTGTAGCTCACATGTTATATAGAATTGCAAATTACCTTTAAAATACTTTTAAAATCAGTAATACAAAATAAGCAAATAGATGGGCAGACCAATGACTCTGAAGCAGTATGATTAACATTGTTGACAAACAAGGACACGACTAAGACTTCAATTGACGACAAACTTGTACTGTCACCCAGTACATTAGCCATGCATTCCATTGTCATGTGATTCATACACAGTTATATTGGATAGAATGTCTCTACTTTGAGTATTGACTATTGACTACACATGTACATGCAAAATCATTCCAATGTGTTGAACTGATTCTTATGTGATTCTTACTGTTGAGAAGAGTCTCAAAGTTTATTTCTGCAAAGAACGAGTGTGAACGAATCCTTGCTACATCAAGTCTCTCATCCTCATCACAAAGTAAATTCCTGATGAGATCTTTTGCGGCGTCAGACACATCCTCCTCACAGACTTCAGGAAATTTTAACGTGCTCTGTAAAGCATCAATTAAAAATGTATCTAAAACACTAACAGGTAACCTGGGAAACAAAAATACAAACAGACAAACAAACAGCTAAACAGACAAACAAACAGCTAAACAAACAAACAACAAACATACTGACAGACAAATGCTTACAATATAATGTCATACAACAAAAACTCACTTTGTGATTAACAATATTATTGTATGTGATTGCTATGCTGTCATCTGTAAATGGTGTTTGGCCAAACAACATCTCATACCCACAAATGCCAAAAGACCACCAATCACACTTGACACCATATGAGCGACCAGATCCGTTGATGCAAGACAAGACTTCAGGAGAAATATAATCCGGTGTGCCCACAGGCATTTTGGACGTAACACTTCGTGAGTTCAGACTAAGGTGAGCAGATGATCCAAAGTCGGCAAGCTTGATGTGTCCTGACGCACTGATCAACACATTGTCTGGCTTGATGTCTCTGTGGACATATCCAGAGGAGTGAAGACAGTCAATTGCCATCGCCATCTCAGAAAGGTAAAACTTAGCCACTTTCTCTTCAAATATCTCATCATATTTGGACAACAAAGTGAGAAGATCTCCACCTGGATGATACTCCATCACTAAATAGAGAAACTCAGAGTCCTGAAATCCATAATGAAGAGCTGTGATCCATTCACTATGAACATTAGCCATGATGTCTCGTTCTTCTTCAAAAAATGCCGTCTAAACAAAGAGGTGACACATAACATAATACACGATATTTTGTATTTTACATTATTTTTGCTTACATTTTCTTGAGCCAACATGTCGGATTTTCTGAGAGTTTTCATGGCATACACATCGCTGGTGTGTTTTTCCCGTACCACATGAACCTCTCCAAACTGTCCTCGGCCAATAGTCCTTACAACATCAAAGTCATTCTTCGAAAGGCAAAGATCATGCAGTTGCTTGGCCACAGCGTCATCTAAATGAAGGTTTACTCAAGAAACTAAACAAATATTTGCCTAATGTGTTTTTAATATTTGTGTTGCATGCTAGCTTTAACGTTTGACTTAATATTTAAAAACTGTTAGAAAATTATTAATTAATTAAAATATTTCTTAATTAAAATACAAATCCACTACATGTAACGACGTAGCTGTTCTAGTTTCACCAACAGACTTGCTGAAACAGACCGTGTGTGTGTGTGTGTGTGTGTGTGTGTGTGTGTGTGTGTGTGTGTGTGTGTGTGTCCGTGCGCGCGCGCGTGTGTGCGCTCGCGCCGCGCGTGAGGATGTGACTTCCTTTATTCCCTAACGTCGAATATTCAAATCTAAAGCTGGATTTACAATATGCGAACGCTTGAGCGTCGCGTCGTACAAATGGGTCGACGCGAAGCACGAGCAAGCTGGGGTTCTGGCAAAGTTCTGCCAGTAGAAATTCGAAGCGCGAGTGGTCAGTTCAAGAATTCATGCAGCGACGTTTACGGCGCATGGAAACGCGACGCGTGCTACTCCCACGCAAGACGCGACGCTCGAGCGTACATATTGTAAATATCATGTTCTAGTCTGATTTCTATGTGTGAATTTACATTTACGAGTGAACGAAGAGGCTTCCTTGATTGCTCTTTTTGACACATCGCTGTTCAACTCGTCATGTAACAAAAGAAAGGTGTCCAAGAGGGTCTCCCTGTTGCCTCTTTCCGATATTTCGCTAGCGCCGTCGTCACAACCGACAAAAAAACGGTGAAGAAGAAGACTCCTACTGCTAGCGCTGGTAGAATTGTGCTCCATTTCTTCCATAGTCCGGCACGTCACAAAGAAAAGTAGAGAAGTAACAAAACGCTCAGTGTGTGCCGCGAAGCGTTTGAACTAATCGATACGAACAGTGGACCAATCAACGCACACTCATAATGACATCATCAGCGACGTCCCGTATTGGATTTACGCTTGGCGCATGTTATGTGTTATGTGAACTCAGCGGCATGATCTGGTTCAGAGCACCTTCAACTATTGTATTAACAGTGCAGAAATCAAAACAATGTATCTTAGCAACAAATTGACGACGCAGAGTTAACTAATAACCTCAGGCGTGGAAGGGTGTACGGCACGCGGTGGCGTAGGCAACGACGCGCGCTATGGCTAGATTGTTATTGCCGAGCGTAGCGGGGCTTCTAATCCGGGTCGCAAAACAGAAATGGGCGTGGTCCTATATGGATTTCCATCAAGCTTTTGGTTTACACACACACACACACACACACACACACACACACACACACACACACACACACACACACACACACACACACACACACACACACACACACACACACACACACACACACACACACACACACACACACACACACACACACACACACACACATACACACACACACCACACACCACACACACACACACACACACACACACACACACACACACACACACACACACACACACACACACACACACACACACACACTGTATACGTATATGTGTGTGTACACACAAATCTCACATTTCTCCTCCCCACGACCACGTATCATGATAGGACCTACCTTAAAAAATCGTTTCCGTGTCCGACTACAGATGAGTCTAAGAACGATTCGTGCAAGTGACCAAATCGCGAAGAAAATGGTTCCTGAACTTCCGTCGCCCCATCCTTTTGTATTGTAGCTAGGGACTGTGCGTACTTGACAACCAAGAAACACCTTCAGGAGTTGAATGCCACCTACAGTCAACTATTCACACGTCCCATACTACAATCAATCCTTTACTACACTGTGCTGCATCTAACACTGTTGATAGTCAATGTTTGCTGATATCAATTTCTATGTCAGTAAATACCATACCACTGTCATTACAACGGAACTGAGTGCATACCTAGACTGTACATTTCAATTGTCTTGATCACGATCGCAAAACGACGACTACCTATACCAGGCCTATATACGTAATCTAAACTACTAGGAAGTTTACATGTTTACTTCCATGACAGGGTTTCAACAAATACGTATTGTATAACTAGGACTCGCCGTTTCAGTAGACGGTCTGAAAACTCCGTTGGACGTGTTACTCACTAGCTAGCGCGAGGCGCCTACGGATACCACACAACTAGTTAATTAATTAAGTTGTCCAAGCACATCCCAAAGCAACTAAGAAGTTCCAGATTTCAGGAATGCACACTAGCAGACATACACACAATGACACACTTTTAACAGTAAAACTCTTTTAATTAACGCACACTATTGAAGGTTACAGTAAAGCCTAATCCTTCATACTGTGCTGCTTCGCTTATAACTCTGAACACAACAATGGCTAAAAAAGGCAAGCCAAACTGCGTATGTCCCGGAAAGAAGTACAGTACTCATGCTAAAATTTCCCAAGTAAGTTCAGTATAATAAACCAGCCCCGCTACTGAACTGTCAACACAACTACAGGAAAAATAGTTTATCTGCCAAGTCGAGAGAAGGATCACGATGTATCGATTGGCCAACAAGAAATGCCAACTTGTGTGCATACTAAACACAACAAACAATTGAGCCACGCAAACTACAACCAACTAAAAACGATCTCATAAACTAACCTGGCAAGGGGCAGGAACTCTAATCGTGCCTGGCCAATTGTAATATAAATGTGTCATTTTATATGTTAATCTTTGCATGTAGTCTGGCTTGAGATTCGAGTCATCGTAGACGACGACATAATGAGTAGGTGAAACGGTCCCTTGACCAACATGCTGACTAACAAGAAAGAAGTCATACCTTGAAGACACAACATCAATAACTCATATGTAACTGCAGGTCAGTTCGCTTTGACGTCTAAGCAACCTACCATCCAACAGTAGTGACTGTGTGGTCCAAAATGGCACCGGGAGCAGGATTCTCAAACTTACTGCCACCATTCTACAACACATTCGTTCAGACTTGGATGTTTCACACACGACGACTTCACAATGCATTAACACCACAACAAAGACAGACACAATACTAACGACCATCACGACTTATATGCATAGAAAACCGGCACACTCAATGAAAAGGAGACAAATGTCTACCTGTAATGCAAGCAGTCTTGTGTTGATTCGTTTCTGGACGATGATGACCGAGAGTTTCGGCTTGTAATCCGGAGCTAGACGAATAAGACAGAACATCATTCCTATAGTAGTACACATCGATTGGTTGACCACTTGGTTGTCTTACAGAGTGTTGCAAAGCATTTCTGTAACTGTGCTGCTTCGTACTCCTCCACTACCTTCATTTGGCCGTCACCGACTCCATCTCGGAACACCACAACACGATCAGGAAGACAACCATTCACCTGCAAATCAACCAACTTCAAGTTTACACACACACACACACACACACACACACACACACACACACACACACACATCACTATAAATTTGAGCAAACAGAAATCTCTTTACCTCATAGTATTTCCGTAGTGACGCCAAGAAGCAAACCCGTAGACCATCCATTAACTCTTGGCCTGGCATCTGAAAGCACACTCTTGAATACCACCTAGTATGTGACCTAAACAACAGCACAAAAATGTAAAACACACTTCTTATCCCTATATCCTCCAAGAACTCACGGATTGATACTGGCAATGAATCCGCCAACAGATTGACCTTTCGTTGTTTTGTTATGGTACACATCTATACCAATTACCATCATGTTTTTCTACAACAAACAAAACTGTCAGCTACAAAGTTCAGTATGACGTCAGAGTCATGCTGCCACACAGACAGTACACACACATGCACACACGCACGCATTCACACATGCACGCACGCACGCACGCACACACCACACACACACACACACACACACACACACACACACACACACACACACACACACCAATGCATATTGCACATACAATAATTCTCATTTCATCAAATGTCTGCTGAGCATACCAGAGGTATTTCAAGAGCCCATAGTTCTCCACCTAATTTGCAATTGATTTGTAGAGCAATTTTTTGAGTTATCGACCGCAGCTTCTGAACCTGTGCAATCGTCCGTCCATTGATAACCTACAAATAACAACATAATTTCCATGGCAACCACGTCAAAGACACATAGAACAAAGAAAGCACACAATATGCACATAAGTGAACATATCTGATCTACCTGTGATGGAACAGGACTCTGTACACAACAGAGCTTCTTGATGGCAGCATATCTGTCATCTCTAGATGTTGGCTGTACAACAACTACAAGTTGAACCTACCGAAACAACAGAGGAAATCCACAATGTACAACCTCACAATATTCGACTGAAATGTTAAAGTTTGTCTTAACCTGCTCGGATAGATTATCTCTAATAGATCGTATGAATGTCTCTGTTCGGTCGTCTTTCAGCTCTAGCACCATTGGATCCTTTACAGCCATGCCCATAGGTGGACCAACTTTCTGAAGCATTTTTATGAACTCCATAGCATTTCTTTGATCTTTTTTGGTAAAGACAATGATCCATGACTGCAAAGGAACCTACAAAACAACAACAACCCGATGCATGCAATCGTATAACTTTTCAAAACAAAGAAAGACACAATCAGAAGAATTACAGAATCTAGAGCTGTGCGTGTGTGTGTGGTGTGTGTGTGTGTGGTGTGTGTGTGTGTGTGTGTGTGTGTGTGTGTGTGTGTGCGTGTGTGTGTAAAGCATATCTCCAAAACGGCGAGTTGCAGCTCCACCAAATTTTGCTCGCACACACCGAACCGGTAGTTGTAGACAGTAAAGGTGTCGTTGTCTTCAAGAGTTCTCTTGGCAAGAATGCGATTTCTTACCGATCAAACCCACCTCTACTCACACTCCAATTTCTCTAAAACGGAACATTGGATCTCCACCAAATCTAAATGTCCTTTCTTGACCTCGAATGATACACACCGAGTGTGTCGTCTATTACCAGCAACGTGGATATCCAGGTCCTTGACTATCTTCGTCTGCCTGTGTATGCACATCCAGTAGCTGCCATGTTCACTACACCCGTCTTGAGCAATGGCAGCAACATCTTCAAAGTAAGGATGTCTGATGTGAAGGTCAAAATTACTGCAACTTTAGACGTGATTTGGTCACGCATACAAGAACAGCCTGTCAGGCTACCCGAGATTGTGTTGTCTCCGCCCAATAAAAGACAAAAGAAGGGCTAATCAGCTAGTGGCAATGCAACAAAGCAAGGAAGTACAACAGGTTGACCAGAAAACATTCAAACAAACAGATAACCTGAGTGACTGATAGATAAACACACATACAAATCTGACATTAAAACTGATAGACAGTTTGACAGAGAGAGTGATAGGCACAATAACAGAAAACTCTGCATATCTGTTTGAAAACTAGTTATAGACAATTACCACTTACTGCCGTGATCATGTGCTCATTCATGATTTCTTTGCTCCAGGAAGCATCAGGACTAGCAATCATCGATTTCGTTTTCAACATAATCTTTTCGCTCTGTAGTTGACGACCCGTCACCTACATGACAAGCTGCTGTCTACGTTCTATACAAAATGTGTTGTAGAGATCACTTACATTCAATATGTCAGTATCTAGTGTCAGTCCCCAGCTTTGCAGTTCAGCCATTGCCTAAAACACGAACAAACTGTGCAAACAACGACTGAACACAAAGACATAAATAACCTCCAAGCCAAACAGTCAGACAAACAATAAAATGTCAACAGAATTAAAGCAGCCATACAAATATAGACGGACTAGCAAAGGCACACAGCGTTGCCCAGAAATACAGACAAGTTTAGATTCAGACTGTAGTGTGTCTGCTTACTTCAACTTAATGATGCCAAAACTACCACTCGGATCGCCACGAAACAATCCACAAAGACTGTGTTCCACAATACAGCTCAAACACACATTTTAGTTGTACAAGTTAACAATTTAAAGAGGCTTGTTTTGAGGTCCAGGAACCGGACCATGTTAGTGATGATGCTCTTATTGCTCATTTAACGCCACAAATTTTACACGAGGAACTGTGAGATGACGTTTGAGGAAAAAATGACGCGGCCACCTGATTCTGGTGGGAGCGTCTTGCAACGTTCATGTGGTTTTGTGATGTCGTATCTGCATAAGGCCATTCATTGTGGCACCTTACGTCGCACTCATTGTGGTGTCATTTATAGCAACATTCCTTAATATGCCCCATAAAACGCTCTGTTTTGCAATTTCGATTACACCAACAGTCTCTGTTAAAGGTTTAATGTTACAGACAGACAGACGAGCCTTTTATATACAGAGAAGAAGAGATAATCAAACCCTCCTTCCAAAGTCAGCTCCTGTTCCCTAACAATGGACTTCCCTGCACTATACAAAGTCATTGTAGGCTTGCTGACTATGGATGGGTGTGTGAACAAATGTAAAAATGTAAAACCATAAATAAAAACAAAAAAACATAAAGAAAGACACTGTCAGCCGAACACACAGATAAATCAGCAAGTGCAAACGCAGATATAAACACCACCATCAAACCTGTTCATTACGTACCTCTTCAGATGACAGAATTCTCTCCACAAACTTCCGCAAAGATCTCACTCTGTCAACAGGAGTCAAACGAGTGTGAGAGGCAATATCCTAAAGAATGAGAAAGTCCAGTAAGTTATTACTAACGAAAGAACCAATAAAACTGATGACACCTTCATAGCTCTAAAATCTGAGCGAGTGTCGTCGGTAAGTCCAGTCATGCAGCTTAATTCTGGGATCAGACAAATCTTCTCTGTCTCAGAGCTAGCTGCTGCTGGCTGCTACATGAACAAAACATTAACTCAGTAAATTACTCGCTTGTAGAAAATGTGAGTTACATAGACAAAAACTACAGCAACAAACAAGAAATCTGCAAACAGTTTATACACCCTACTGATCCTAATGTTTTCAAGACTAATTCCTTTCGTGACTCCAAAAATAATTTAGAATTTTTACAAATCCTAATTTTCGAGGACTGGATGTGCAATATTAGTAATTTTTCAATTAATTATTTACTTATTTATTCTTTCAAACTGATTCAATTCTCTAAACATTTCTAGTTGGCATCTTAAGCTGCACACGTTCATCCAACAGCCATTTTTGATGATGCTTCATGCGCATGCAAAAAACTAAAAGCCCAGACAACTGACAATTTTCAAGACCAAAACATTTTTCTGTTATCCTATTATTTTTCAAAGGCAAAATTTTCTAAAAGATTATCATTCGAAAAACATTAGGAGCAATAGGGTATGTTATAGATACTGATAGCAAAAGTTTCCCCACTATTCACATGCAAAGTTTACCAAATACTAAAAATATCTCTACCAAACAACAATAGTCATTTCCAGTTGCAAGGCCAAAACAGCAGCAAGGTCGACAAGACTGTGTAACAACAGTCAGTGGTCTTGTAATACAGGTTTTGATTTCGTCTTTATCATAAGATGCTCTCTTCTAATAACAATGAGAACATGAGCTGCATTCCAATTGGCCATCCATTCAATACTGGTCCACACACTACATTATACTGTAACCCTTGAACATCCACTCCTCGAGTTAATAAGTAGAAAATGAGATCTATACGTTCAATGCTGCTGCACTAACCAACAAACGTCAGACTGTCAACGCTGTACCTACACTGTAACAGTATCTAACCTGCAACTACGATCAACTTGTAGACTAACCCTAACAACCACAAATTCCTACAAACTCGAGGTCTCACAAACGCTCATCTCAGATATTAAAGTACCAAAGTGTGTGTGTGTGTGTGTGTGTGTGTGTGTGTGTGTGTGTGTGTGTGTGTGTGTGTGTGTGTGTGTGTACTTCAAATAGTGTGAGAATCATAACGATTCGAAAAAAGTCAGAAAGGAAGGGTTCACTGACCCACCCTTAAGTACAGTAAATACAGTATTAAAAGTAGAAATTTGTGCTCCATGTAGCAACGAATCCAAATTCCACAGTACTTTGCTTTTGACTCCTCTTGACATCTGTTTCCTCTTCGGTTTGTTTATAAGCAGTGGCTGCTCCATGTCACTGATAGACAAATTATATTGTTTCCTACAAAATAACATGCAATAAAATAGCCATCCCAGTATCATCATCGACAGCTCGCTCACTGATAGTAATCCATAAATCTGATCTCAGAACCATCGTGGCACTTGAAAGTGCTTTGCGGGTTCATTTCCCATGCAATATCGTCGACCCTATATGTCCGGTTGTTGTATCTAGAAAACGAGGAATCAAAAACAAAATGAGAATCAGTCTGGTGATTCATAAGACACGTAACTCACCGTGTAAGAACAACACAGCCGATCAGCTTCCGTGACACTTGGTCCTGGAAGTTTCTTGGATACTTCTGGTACATCTCGTACATCACGTCCAACACGGTGTCCGTTCTTAGAGTTCGATGCGAAACGTCTGTTACCAGCAACAACCCTCCATCGTAGTAACGCACAGATGTTACATAACCAGGCCACAACTCCAACCTAAAACACACAACAACTCACCTCACATCAATCTGCAGACAAAAACACAATCGTCGACAGTTTCTACAAAACGAAAAAAACTTTCGTTCTTTTCATACCCCACCCACCCACCCCTCACAACAAAAGTTACATTAATGTTGATACCATGATATATAACCCACACATACGTATCTAGATATAAATGTCTACAAAGGCTACACACTCTCAAGAAGGCTAAGCTCAAGATTAGCTAGAACAGATTGACAGATCGCTGAGCAACCCATGCAACCATCACTGAGTGCTGTCAATCCCAAGGTGCCACTCTTGGACTCGTTGCATCACTGTCTGTTGAAAGGTGTTTCAATTCCCAGCAACCAAAAACGATGGCAACAATTATTGCTCTTGGCCGCCGTTTCCTAGTTAGAGAACAACCGTTCCTGTAAAGTCTCATCGGTCGAGTATTTTGTAACCCACTCAATGGTCTTCGCTTTCTTGAAGAATGCCTTCCTGTCGTCCACAGTACCTCAATGACAGAGTAGTGGAGACTACTACAGTACTAATGTTCTCAGATTTTGAAAAGAATGTACCCTTACCGTGCCGTCAACTAAAAGCGTTGTCTGTTATGTCCGGTTTCGATCTCGAATGCCAGTGCAGTTTGCACGTATATGTATACGCACTGTGCTGTATGCCGTCATCAACATTTTTTTACCAAACCGAAATGGTTTTCAACCCACCTACCCACATGCAAAAGTCTTTCGTTTCGTAAAACTGTCGACAATTACGGACGACCCCTAATAATAAAAAATAGGTAGATATCATACTTGTGTTGTGGTATACGAACAGGCTTTGTAGCATCAAAGTAGTTCCTCCCTACTTGTTGCATTCTCAAGTGTCTCATCACTCTTCGAAATATGATGTTGTATAGTTGATTGCACTGGTCTGGCTCGGCTACCTTAACTAAAGTGATAGAAATGGCGATAAGGGCGCCGTCTGTGGCACGTTTCGAATTGACTTCAGTTGTCTACAAACACACAAAATTAGCACAAGTTAGAGCGTCACAACTTTAGTGTTCTTGAATACGATTTGTGGCAAACGAAACGGTAAGTAGAGCTGTGAGCCATCAAATGCCTTTGTGTTTCCAATTATGTCTTTGTGTTCGTTAATCATGGCTACTCGCATGCCTTTGCTTTCAACCTCGGGAGAAAAGCTGACAACATACTGGTAGACTCCACCCTTCTTTCGACGCAGAGGAATGTAGTTGACAGCGAGATTCAAGCTAATGCAACAAACGTCATTAAGACAACAACAAATAAATCTGACCTAACACACGGAAACCTGTTCCCCTGATGTCCCAGTTTCGGTTCACTAATCAACAACTCATATTGACTATTTCGTTGACAAGACGTGACGAGTAACAATTTACCTTGAAACACCAACTACACTTCCAGGTGGTGACACTCTCGGTGATGAGTCTTGAGATGACAAACGATCTGATGATCCACGAGACGAAGAAGGGTCGGAGACACTTTGACTGGAAGGTAGTCCTGAACCTGAAGAGGACTGAGACCCAATGCCGGAAGATGTTGAGACTTTGTCTTGAATCTTTAGCTTCGGCATGGTGTCAACGACCGAAGAAACTTGTGACATCTACAACACATATTACTTACCCAAGTGTAATCAATTACATTGTACAACGAATACCACCACAACAATCTCCTATCCATTTACTCAATTATCTCACATGCAGAGTGAACCAGTACTGTAGATTCGTATGGAAATTGTGTGGTTAGTGTTTACTATCACCTGACTAGTTGATATCGAAGCCCATCTGCTTTAGCCAAATAGAACTGGGGAAGCCCTGTGATCAGTAAAATAGCAAAATCTGAAGTCTGTGCTGCCTTGATTTCCAGATGTGCCAAAATCATTTCATTGACCTCAGCCTGCTCCATCTAACTGTCCAATCCTTCTCTCTAGTCTTGACAATGATTGTTTGGGATTTAATTAATCAAAGTAACAACTCAGACACAGCAACTTTAGTAACAATGAAGAACATGCATAAGTCATGTCAATAAACTAACTTACTATAACACATCCACTAAAAAAACAAAAGCTACTGTCCCTTACTAATCGGTGCAACAGGAAATGGGAGCGGGAAATCAATCACGAACGACATTTCCAACTTCCTAGCACAGTCTGAGAGATCAACTAACCCTAAAAGCCTCGCCCAACATCTTAGGAAATTAAGAACAACCGTTCCATATTACCCACAAACCCAGCAAATGCTACTACCAGCACTCCAGACTTCACTGTGTGTATGATAGTATCATACATTGACACAGGGCGGTAGCAAGTACCATTTAGACATCTGCACGCACTGACTACAAGATTGACCAACTACAACTTGTGCGTTCGAAAATTCAACGACTAAATGATCGAGCAGCTAGTGAAAACGACTCTGGAATTCTACAATGAGGTGTCAAACGCGTGCTTTATCTTCTCCACCAGCACGCTCCACTCACCAACTATTCACTACACACACACACCACACACACACAAAGCTTACCGCGTCGCTGCCTGGCGCTCGCGGCATGCCTCTCCCCGCCAGTATCTGATAGATTTGACCTCCTCTTCCCATCGGTATGTCTCCGGAGTTCGTCCTCTGTCCGTTCGCTCTCTGAGCGGCCGCAGCAGCTGGAGCGTCGCGTCCATTCGACTGTGCGCCGCCATCCGGCTGTCTCAAGGCATCTCCGAACGCCTGTTCTGTCTGTAGCGTCTGGTGAGAAAAAGAAGCACGCAAAATGAAAGAATAGCAACGAGTGAGTGACGTCAGAGACAAATAGAATGTTGGTGTGTGTGTTCTCACGGGTGGATACTGTGGTTGTAGTGGCTGTTGGTTTGTTTGTTGTCCCGGCTTCCGTACTGGTGTCTCTAGTGCCTACACAAGTGCACGAGTTAAGTACCAGATGTTGAGTAGAACGAGAATGTGGAGAGAAATTGGTCGAACCTGAAGTAATGCAGCACCACGGCCGCCGCGGCCAATGCCGGACATCCTACTCTAATATTCTGAGCGTTGAGTAGACACAGACAAGACGGAGAAAGTAGTAATATAGGCAATAATATAGGCAACGCGGGAAAGACGACTAACGGATATATATCCGGGCGCTCGTCGGTTTGCATCACGTGAGTTGCGGCGGAATAGGTATATCCGGGCGCTCTTTGTTATGCGTCACGTGAGTTGGCCTGCGCGCTCTAGCAGTAAATGGCTGAGTTATTAGCTGTGTGGGTTCGACCGGAGCCGTTTGACTTCGGAATATGCCAGATTCCACCGCCTTCAAAGCTTAATATTAGTGTAGGTCTATGAAGCTAAATTGATTACGAGTTTAGTTTGAGAATTTAATTAATTAATTAGTATTTGCAATCTAGAATCTTCACAGACTTGCTGCTTATGCCAAGTCAAAAGGTTCTCAAGGTTGGCCCAGTATGAGGTATGATGTAGGTGTTTGAATTATTCATTTGTGTCGTGCAGTCAAATGCAAACCAGAGCTGTTAATTAAGTAAGCAGTAGAATGGACAGACGCGTTCAACAGATACATTGACGGACAGACAGACAAACAGACGGACAGAGAGACAGACAGATATACAGACAAATAGATACACTATCTATAAAGAGACAGGCAGATTTTTATTTTTGGCAATGACTAATGACTGACTCTGCATGTGGAGCAATCAAACTTCATCAACTACAGAATGAGCCTCTTTGGAAGTAGAAGTACTCTTTAGACTTGTTAACAAGCTTGGCATTGTACATCTATATCAAACATGGTCAGACAGATGAATAAAAAGTCTGCTCTAGGCTTTGTTGTCAAACTCGTTGCTTTAAGTTTTTCAAAATCATATTTAGTCATTGGTGTAGGTATATTTAGTGTATATCAGGCTTCAAGGATATCTGTATACTCAATATGTATAGACAGGCAAACAGACAGACAGATAGATAGACAGATAATTTATTCTCATAGAGATTCTACTTGTACATATGCTAGGATTTTTTAAATACAAATCAGTCCTTGCAATATAAATAGACAGACAGACAGACAGACAGACAGACAGACAGACAGACAGACAGACAGACAGACAGACATAGACAGACAGCCAATTTCGTTTATTTTGCTCTTAAACTTTACATACAAACTGACAGATAGACAACAGTTTTAGGCCGTAAAGTTTGACTTGTGTATAGTTTGATTTTCAATAAAGGTTTTGTTTAGTTATTGTCTGTGGAGTCGTTGTGCTTGTAGCAAGCTTCATATGACTGAAGATCAGGCTCAAGCATACTTTGAATGCTTTCGTCTTGTTTGGTATGATCATAAAGCTTCTGAGACATTGCAATGGGCAAAGTCATACAGTCGTTGCAAAACTGAACGTGAAAGGGGTAACTCAGGTGTACTTGTTGGGTTTAAAGTAGTCGAAGATGTGTTGTTTTGTAGATCAGTTGGTTCAGCAGCAAGTTGTGCCTGTTCCACAGTTTTTGCTATTTCTTCATATTCAGTTGTCAATGAAAATATCATTAAAATCAAAGCTGATGTCTGACGATGAGTGAGGATTACTTATTGGTTCATTTGCTGTGTGTGTGTGTGTGTGTGTGTGTGTGTTTGTTTAATACAATGATAAGCAGCTGACTTATCAATGTATGATTTGTTATCTGTTGGAGGAAAGGCTTGGTTATGTACGTATTTTCTACAGGTGGTTTGTTTTAAATATTACTTGTTTGTGTGTTACTTTATATATTTGTTAATTTGTCTCTTTATTATTTTTGTGTCCAAATACATGAATTTTTGTATTGTGCATTGGCATTGTATCCTGTCAATTTCACTTGCTCAACTGTTTGGATGTTGTAGATGGAAGTTGGTTCCTCAAGCACACGACAAGCGAGCTGCAGCCAGCAAAGTAACCATATATTTGATAACTATCTGTGTTAAGAATGCATGCACATGACTATTGCCTTTTTGCTATTGCGAAAGCACTCGAGTGAACATACACACATGGACTACATCTCAAATCATTTGTTGGAGCTAGTACAGCTGCTGGTAGAGCCAGGTACAAAGAAATTAATTAAGCAGATAATATAAGTTTATTTCTAAAACATACTCTTGACCTGCTTACACACTGTCAACTGATTTGCTTTATCTAGATTCGTACTCTACAGCATCAGCTGCTGTTGCAGATCAAACTATCAGTGGGAGCAGTATAGATGCTTTGGACTACCTTCTGGCATGTTTGAAACTTACTCAATCACAGTCAAGGTCAGATAAAAAATATTCATCACTAATATGTTGTGTGTGTGTGTGTGTGTGTGTGTGTGTGTGTGTGTGTGTGTGTGTGTGTGTGTGTGTGTGTGTGTGTGTGAATCATACAGAAATGTAGATCTGTGACAATTGCATCTGCATCCACATATCCATAATTAACACAGACAGGTCAGTGGTTTACTGTTCTGCTAGAAAACATGTTTCGTTGAGGGAAGCTGCACAGCTTCAGTCAGAGATATCACATAGTGGTTACTCCAAAGTACATGGCATTCTACAGAAGGAATGCAATCTGCTGACCATATATTGTTGTGTGCTAGATTACTCATACATTTTCTATTGCAAAGCTTGTTCATTGGATCCGTTCTCATCTGACTGAAAATCTATACGGTGTTTCTTCAACCATTACAAATCGTCACAAACTGGCTACCAGTTCTTCTCTACATGTTGATGGCAGACGAAAAGGAAGAATGATCTCTAATCTAGCTATCAGTCCTAATGAGTATCATACCATCCAAGGAAATGTAGTAGGTTATTGGCTCTACAGAGGTTTTCTGTTTTGCAGTGCCAGGCTGGTCATATTAGCACATATCAAGAAATTAAGAGTGATGAAGGTGTTTGAATGTTTAATCCTTAAAGCAGTTAGACCAAGGGTTGGACAAACAGACAGTCAGGTAGATGCATGGAGAGACAATGATCTAGTTAAATTTAAATGGGACAGAGCAATAGAATAGTGGACACGATGACAGAAATATATTAAATTATCACAAAACTTTATCACAACACACACACACACACACACACACACACACACACACACACACACACACACACACACACATACACACTTCCGTGCCTCTACAATAGTTTGTGTGCTTAGGGTGAAGATGAGCTTGCAGGAGCACTAGTTCGTATTCAATCTTGTCGTGAAGCATTTGTGTATCTTTTAGCACCAATGAGGTCATTAACTAACTATCAGGCATACACTCCACCATTGATGATTTGGTTTAACTTAAATCTCAATTTAGGCATGTCTGGATTGACCACTGTCGGAACTGTACATTTATATTGGGAGCTGTTCAAGGAATTGTACACATTGCACACTGCACACACTGCACAGTCATAGTTATGTGCGGTCAACTTCAGATCAGGTGAGATTGGACGTTTATATGTACACTGTACAACTATAGTGGAGTGGCTAATGGTGATATTCCTTGTTTGTTCTCTAGAGAATGCACACAGTGTGTGCTCCATTCATGTACACCATGCAAGCCAATCCTTCAGAATGGGAATGACGGCTTGATGTTAGGGCCGTACCATACATTCTATCCTGCACTAGGTCAACATATGATAGCAGCTGGGCTAATATCAGAAATAAACAAATGGGACAGTCCCATCTTTACAGTTGAAGGTAAGAGCATAATGCCACAACACTGATCCTTCTACAAACTGTCATACATACATAGTACATACATACATATGGTACATGTATGTCTTAAAGCTGCAGTTTGGTGGTACTTGTAAGTTCGAGTCACGACCACTGTACTGACCTATATTCAAGCCTCTTCTCTACAAAAAGCAGTTTATATGCAAATTATAACTCGTCAGTTTTTATTGATCAAATGCTAGATTGGGACATTATTGCAACTGTTTGCATGTTGATGTGCCCGAGGTTTATTGAAGAAAACAACCTTTGTGGCAAGACAGGAAACCTGTGTTTTCCTCTGTCTATGTGAGCCCTAAATCAGCAAATGCATATCTTTGTGCTGTAGTTATGTGTTACGTGTACAGTACCAACATAATTTATGCATTGTGGGATTTCGTTTCAGAATGACATACAATAAAAGCGAATAAAACTACACCTCTGATGGGCCACTTGGTATTACGCAGTAAGGGATTTCCTGACCTCATTGTTTGTCACATTTTATAGATGATGAAGCTAGTCCATCCTATCAGCTATTACCTCACGATGATTTCTATCCATTTACTGTACCCTACAAAATGTCTGGAGATCTCAAGGTAGAAATCAGAATATGAAAGTTAATGTCATAAAGACAGTACGAATGGTGCAAATGACAGACATACAAACAGACAACTGAATCTGATGTAGACACAGATAGACAGCATACTTAGGTATCACTCCATTCACAATCACACTGAGCAATGAAGTGTGTCGAAAGAGAGACAGACAGACATACCCTAGCAGACCAGTGAGAGACAGACAGAATGGCAGGCAATTACAGACAAATGGATGAACCAATTTAACTTAGCAAGTTGACAACACTCACATGATGGAGCTTGTGTTATTCTCCATTCTAGGAAAATCCTTGTCCTTTACCTCCGCTGTATGCTAATGCATTGTCCAAGAGAAAACGGTACAATAAGACGCAACAAGTAGCGCCTCGATAACTTTCCTTCATATCAAATTTGTTTACTCTTTCAGTTCTCTGGAAAGTTGGTATCAGGCATTACAGGAAGCAGATTTAGACAGTAGCCAGCAACAACAGCTTCAATCTGCTGTAGAAACACAGTTTCACGAGTGGCTCATCCAGACAGGCAATGATATACAGCTAGCCAATAGTTAGAAGTCTGTAAATTGTAAACAATTACAATAGAGGTCAAAATTATATTATTATATCTGCAGATTTTATTAAGAAAATCTTTTTGGAACAAGCTCTGGTATGTCTTCTGGTGTTTGTTGGCCAGTTGCACGACTCGTAGTTGGTGTTCCAGGCAATTGTGTTTGTCCAGCAACACTAACTCCTTCGCTTTTACTGGTCTCCACGTTGACAATAGTTGGCAGAGAAGTGAAGTCAGATGAAAGACTTGATTGAGTTGCCAGACTAATTCAACAAATACGTCTGATCAATAAAATCCATTTGCCACTTGTGACTAAATTGTTTCTCACTACCCTGGATCTGAGATTCCACTCACAGCAGAACTACCAGATCGTACCGAACTTGTCACTGGCAAACTCTTAACGAACAAACAATAAGTAAACAACATGGTAAAGTCTTGCTTGCAAAACAGGTTTTCGTATTAATAATATTACATTGACTACAAAACTACACTGTAGTCACTTGATCTCTTTCTGACGTCCACAATAAATATGCATACCTGAGACAGGCCAGTTGGGGCTTCGTTGTAATATCCGGTGACTTGTGCTCGCTCCAGCTTCAGTTTGTTGGCATTAAGTTTCCGTTTGAATTCAATCGCTTTCTTCAGCTGTTCCTGCACACCACGAAAGTGTGTCATTCCAGACAAACTTTGCAGTGTTCTACAGAAATCTAATGGTTAAGCAATAGTGTGTACCTATACTAAACCATAAACACATACTTAACAGCATAATCGGCATCATATCCAAGTCCTTGAGCTCTTTGCTGTATATTTTTCAATTGCCTCTACACAACAGCGATTCAAGGTAAAATCGTATTAAGATCTTGTACCCTTCATGGTATTGTTACTTACATCGCTACCTTATTATAACTTTAAGTCTTACTGTATATGGTCAGTCATACACAAATTATTAAAAATAATCATTAATTCAGAAAACTAAGAAAAAGCACTACAAGCATTAGCACAGAACTTAAAATGTGATACCATAGTCCAACATTTCTACTAAGTATATCAGAATGATGGAGTCCATCATTCTGATATACTTAGTAGAAATAATACTCACTTTTCTTTCAACAGAGTCAGGAACTGCACGTCTTACATGTTCTTGTAGTCTATACAGACCCAGTGATGGTTCGTTGGCAGCTAAATGAAGACACTCCGACAACTTGTCTGTTACTAGACAACAATAATTAGGAAAACTACTGTAGATAAGCAGCAACAAATTAAACATAAACGTGAACAAGGCCACGTGTGTGTGTGTGTGTGTGTGTGTGTGTGTGTGTGTGTGTGTGTGTGTGTGTGTGTGTGTGTGTGTGTGTGTGTGGTGCTATAGCTCAGTTGGTTAGAGAGTCATTTTACGAAGTGATTACATCGGGGACCTTGCAGGGTTGCAAGTTCAAGTCACAGTGATGGCGAGCTATGGCATAATTTTCTTGGGCAAAAAACTTACACACAATTGCCTCTCTCGACTCAGGAGTATAAATGAGTACCTGGTCATTGACTGGGGTGGCAAAGGCCCCTGACTACGACAAAGTCCATCAGCCACTGGGGTCAGGGTGGGACTTTGGGTGCCCACACCACAGTTGGCGTCGCAGTCGGTGCTCCTGTGAGCACCTGGCCAGGCTCCAGGAGATTGCTTAGCACGGCCCGTAGCTTAGTGCACAGGAACCCAGCCATCTGGCTGGCGGCATTACCTTTTAACGGCAGCTCCTTATCCATTTGCGGTGTGTGTGTGTGTGTGTGTGTGTGTGTGTGTGTGGTGTGTGTGTGTGTGTGTGTGTGTGTGTGTGGTGTGTGTGTGTGTGTGTGTGTGTGTGTGTGTGGTGTGTGTGTGTGTGTGGTGTGTGTGTGTGTGTGTGTGTGTGTGGTGTGTGTGTGTGTGTGTGTGTGTGTGGTGTGTGTGTGTGTGTGTGTGTGTGTGTGTGTGTGTGTGTGCACGCGCGCGCGCGCGTTACTCGCTCACGTGCGGTATGTCTGACACCTTAGAATGATGATGTGTGCAGTACCTTTCTTTACTTTTCTCTCTGCCTCGTTATCAATGTCAGGAGGAAGTTGCAACCTTGCTTTCTGTGGTGATTCCTTCTCTGCAAGACACAGAAACAATCTGCGCATCACTTTTTCTCCAGTCTCATCAACAACTTGGCCCAACCCCTTTCTATCTCAAGAGAGAAAGCTTACCCTTCTTACTCCAAGATTGAGTCTCCTCTTCCTTCTTCGTTGCTGCTAAGTCTGCGCCAGCCCAATCCAGCATGTCACATACCTTTACACCGCTAACGTCCAGTAGCCCGTATCTAGAACACCTTTCGATAAGTTGGGTTCTCGAGGCGGTTTGAAGTCTTGGCGCTTGTGCAGAAAACAGAGTCGATACACACGCACGCAGGCACGCATATATATAGCTATGGTCGGATGTCAGCTTGGATACATTGAAGACTATAGCATCTAAAACTGTTTCTGTTAATACTATTCCTTTTAGTCAGTCTTTAAATAATTTGTTGCAGCAATTGTCAGTCAAGTTGTGGTCGTTTAGTGCACGCAGGATTCTCAGTAGATTGTTATCAGACAACATAGGCGTAGGAAGTTTGGTGAGATTGGGGGGGGAAACGCCAAATTGGGGGTCTAATCGCCGCATTGATACAGCTTTGGAGGCTAAATATTGGGTGGGCCATGGCCCCCTCTGTCCCCCGGTTCCTACGCCTATGGACAATAATGACAGCAATTTTAGTTCATGGGATTTGCCTGTATCGTAGATTTGTTGTATTGAAATACACTATATATCACATCTACGTCCCATCCTATAGCTAGTCATAGCTTAGCTCTAAGCACGCAAAACAAAGACATAAGTGATGACTCTTCAAAGAAAACTCTCTAGGTAAAATCATATCTCTACAACTGGGAAGGCAAGACAACTCTTAAAATGTTTACCCACCACCAACAAGTCAAACAACATCCTAATGAAATACAACCTGCATTGTTTTAAAGTCAACTTATATCTCCAGTACGCGTTTATCCTCTCTAGTCTTCATCAGCTACTTCCTTGAACACTTTCACGTGCTTCTCTGGTTCCTGCATTGACATTATGGTTGTTATAGTATGTAGCCGACAGCACAGTGAGAGAAGAGTACCATGATGATGTCGCTTTTCAGTCCCAGATCACCAGCTACTGCTTGAATGCAGGAAATTTCTGAATTAGATAAATTGGCGGGAAAGGGCATCTCAATAAGACCACTGTCGTCCTTGAAAAGCCTACACAGCAAAAACAACTTCTACCACAAACAAGAAGCTAGAAGTGACAAATTGCTGTGATTGCCTACTTTAGGAGCAAGGTAAGTAGAAAACCGTGTGATGTCACTGTAGTCACCTAGATAACAACCTGTGTGTGTGTGTGTGTGTGTGTGTGTGTGTGTGTGTGTGTGTGTGTGTGTGTGTGTGTGTGTGTGTGTGTGTGTGTGTGTCTCTCTCTCTCTCTCTGTCAATATATTTTTAAATCATCTCACCACGACATCTGTCCGTCTGTCTGTCAATATATTTTTAAATCATCTCACCACGACGTCTGTCTGTCTGTCTGTCTAGGTATCTGTGTGTCTGTTTGTTCGTCTGTTAAACAAGTACATAACAAAGGATGTTACTCACTGAAGACCCTTCACTATAGCATCCCTTTGGTCTTTGGGTATATTAGCTGGCTCTCCTAAAAAACATGTGCTCTTCTATTCAATGCCAATGAATGAAAACAGTTTGCTTTGCCTTTTTTGCAAACAACTTCAGGTAACCCTTTTCTGACATCAGAAAACATGTTAGAACACATCTGTCGTTCCATAGCTTGAAACTTCTCTACATGCCTGCAATATACAGCAACACACAAATATGAAAAGCCAAACAGTAGTATAAAACAAATGTATAATGTATTGGTGTTATATGCAGTGAGCTATGCCAGTTGTAATATCATGGGTTAAGGACCAGCCTCCTCACGTGGAGACACGGGCAACTAAGGAACAAAGATGGGCTGACATGCCAAAGAAAGCAAAAAAACTTGTTTTAGAACAAGACTGTAGTGAAAGGTTTGGTCATTATCTGAACTATTTCTCATATAGTAGTATGTATTTGTTGTTTGTTGATTTTAACTTTGTTTGGCGATTCATAGTTTGTAGTACTTTCTCCATTGAAAACACAAACTAAGTACTGTGGCACTATAGAGACTCAGGCATGACTGTATTGCAGTCCTCACTCAACTCGCTACCTCACACTGAACGCACGATCAAAACCATTTGAGTTTAGTAGTGCACAGCCTCCAACTTGTGTGTCAGACTTACAAATCATTGCAGTTTCATTTACCCAAGTTGTGGTGTCGTGGTCGCCACCAGTAGAAAAAGGAATTGCTGTAAAGTGTCTTGAAGTTAAAGTACAAAGTATAGATGACAGATGTTGTGCACAAAAATTATCACAATGCCGGCACTGACATGCAGTGTTGACTGTCTTAATCCCAATTCTCAACACATCTTCACAGTTTGCTCACATATACCCCAGGTATAAACAAGTCATTTGAAGTGTTACACTGTTGAACTTTTACCGTTAGAAGACTGCAATACTCACATAAAACTTATTGCTCAATGGTATACCTATCATTTAGTTCAAATACAATGTATCACACAAATTGTGACAATGAATGAATGAATGAATTGTGACAATGAAACTGTCGACATTCCAGCTGGACGGGTTTTCGGGTTTAGCTGAATCGTAGTGTGACATAGGGGCTCTTGGCCCTGGTTAGTTTCTTGTAGATATATATCTGCTGTGATGGCAATATCTCTCAAATATATATGAACGAATGAATGAATGATATATTTGATTCACACCAACACAATGGTGTAGTTTCCCTCTCGGAGAATGTAAAAACACATACAGATGTACAGAACACTCACATATACAACAACAAACAAACATTGACATCATAACCAAAAAAGAGATACATAAAGCATCATTTGCTGCCATTTCGACTGCAAGAAACACTTACTACTCCTTCAACTTAATATAACAATGATTGGTAGATCATTAAGTTTCTTTGAGCACATATTACTTGCACAGACGTGAAATATTACAAATTTACAATAATTTGTTACATTATCGTACGAGCCACAAATGCTGCATTTGATCATTATTACAGCTACAGTGCCTTTGTCATTTTCCAAATCAATGACTACATTCTTGTAGGTATGATTTGCACATAGAACAGTTTTGATTCAATATTAACTTCACATGATACATGAAACATGACTATTGAATGCTGTTAGCACAATTTCAATTATAAGCAACCAAACAGCTACACATAAGAAAACACAATGTTGCTTTCTACGTTAATAACCCTCAGTTATGTCTCACGAGCTGCTGGACCAGGTTCATAATCACATAATGAAGTATTGTACTGAAATTCCTTACCGATTAAGTTTCTGCAGTTCCCTTCGAATTTCCTCATTGTTTGGTTCCAGACGAGCAGCAACAATAAACTTGTCTCTGGACCTCCTAAACTCACTCAACATCATGTATGCCTAGAATTTCCATAATCAAAGCAACATATAGTCAATCAAAACATACATACATACATACAATGCAATCATACAAAACATATACAGTCAAATCATACTTGCCCAAGACGAAAATGTGCTTTCACATTCTTTGCATCAAACTCAAGAACCTAATCAAAGAAACAATGAACTGACTGTTTTAAGATAAAGATGTCACACGTACTTTGTTAGCAAAACTGATAGCTCGTGTAGCAGTGCTCTTTCTTAAACAGCACAGTGCCATGTTAAGATAGAGTCTTGTAAGTGAGACTTTCCACAACTGCTCTTCTTCTTCATTCTGAATACGAGCATGCTCCAGTAGGTTGATGGCCTGGTGTATAGCAAACAAAGTGAGCACATACAACTACAATTTGACATGTGCAGCTCTACAAGTACAGTCGCATGTCACTTATCCAACATTCACTTATCCCACACGCAGGTCAAGCTTGTCACGTGGGTGATCACGTGGCTGGTCAGCTGCATACGTGTATGTGCACATCCACGTGTATGTGCACATCCACGTGCATGTCAGTTGTTTCTTGAAACAAGTTTGAGAGTGAGTTCAAGCATTTCTTCTCGTTGTATTCTACATTCATTCTACATCTACATTCAGTATACCAAATGAGGAAAAAAGCCGTATAATATGAACAATAGTTGAGTTCGTAACAGCTTCAGTTATCCAACATTTTCACTTATCCAACAGGGGTCAGATAAGTGACACGCGACTGTATATACATGTACTGCATATTCAAAAATCGCACATCATCTGCTCTGATTAACAACAATGCAACAGTTTTGGTTTCAGTTTCATGCAAGAAACTAGACAGCAAATTGAGCTCGTGTAAATGGCAAATGCCTGATACAACAAATGTTATCAAAAATGTAAATTTTATGTAGTAAATTGGCATTATACACTCGTAATTCACCAGTGCAGGGGTTTCCCCAGGATTGAAAAGTAGCATGGCACTTGGGGAAGTGGTCTATTTGAATGGGCATGGCCTCAAATATTGTGACCCTTGAAATTACTAGTAGTTCTGATGTAATCCTTTATAATCTACTGTCACTGTACACAAATTGACACATAATGTCTCCTCCTTGATCTTCAGAGTTTTTACTCCCAAAATACGCAGTAATAGTGTCTCTTGCCGCCATCTGGTATTGTGCGTCGGCTGGTTCCGGCTCACTTGCGCATGCGGCCTCGCACTCCCCACGTTTGCGCATACACATGTCGCACCAAGGCGGGGATAGCAAGGCGGAGAGTAGCGTGGCGCTGCGCCATTGCTCCACGCTTTAGGGAAACCCCTGCCAGTGATTTAAAGATTGCCAACAACTAGTTGAAGATTCACAGATGCAAAGGTAGCAATAACTTATATACATTGAAGTTGCAACCACTGACTCACTCTGCCATATTTGGACATTGCACGACCATACTGCTTTCGATGAAAGTAATCGTTGCCTATCTGCAAGTACAATTATTGCAAACAGTCCATAGATCTGACCGTTACTAACATCCATCATACGTACCTCTCGTTCTGAACGACATACTTCAAGCAGCTGGTCTACAGATGCTTGCCTTCGATCTTCCTATAAAACACCAAATATACTAAAGCAAACCTTAGTGCCAGCCAACCAGTCAAAATAAAACAAAGAGTAACATGCTGACAGACAGACAAATGCTCACTACTACCACTTGTGTACTGCACAAGTAACACATTCAAATAGACAAACACATACACCAAACACACACAAAATTGATACGCATAAGCAAATGAGATTACAAACTGCCAGATATGTCCCCTGGTGCTTATGAATGTGCTACTACATGTGGGTGATTTCAACAACTAATGACTAGTCTTATGACACTGGTTACCTCAGAGAATCCTTGAAAGTCATCAGAAGCTTTAGAATCGATAAAGCTGATAAGCTCAATCTCAAAAAACACTGCAAACACGAGAACAAACCAAACTGACATCCTTCACTCTCAGTCACAAAAATGAAGTAGCTGACATGACGCATGAGGAGGAATTCGAGGGGGACATCCAACTTTTCCAAATGCATAGTCTGGTTTGATAAGGAATTGAGATATCTCAGAACACTTCATTCCACTAATTGCAATATCAAACCCAAGAAATCCACCTGCGATAAACACAAGAATACGATACTGCCAACAAACTACAGCATGTCTAATGAGTCACAGTCAACTACAATAGGTGCACACACAACATTGTACTACATGTAACTTTAACCTGAACACTACGAACAGTAACAAATCCAGGCAAGGGGCTTCACACACTTGACACTTGCCCTCTTTACAAGCTCACATGCGTGAGCACATGCAAGTACAGCAACACACCATTATGGCAAATTCTCTTACACTACAATGCAGTAATTGTCCTATTTTTCCTCCTTTTTTAGATAAATGTTGATTGTTGACCTTAAAAAAGGAACAAGACCATTAAATTAACCTTGCAGCAAAATCCAGGGGTTTCCCTAAAGCGTGGCACAATGGGGCAGCGCCACGCTACTCTCTGCCTTGCTATCCCCGCCTCGGTGCAACATACATGTATGTATGCAAAAACATGGGGAGTGCGAGGCCGCATGCACAAGTGAGCCGGAACCAGCCAACGCACAATACCAATCTCAAGCAAAGGCATATCAGACTATCATAACATGAATAAGCGTATGATAATTAATAATCCCAATGTTACAATGGCATTATGTGTCAATTAGTGTCCATTTACAGTAGATTATAAATGATTACATCAGAACTACTAGTAATTTCAAGGGTCAAAATTTTGAGGCCATGCCCACTCAAATAAACCACTCCTCCAAGTGCCACGCTACTTTTTAATCCTGAGGAAACCTCTGAAAATCTCTAGCATTTTACTTGTAGCCTTAGCAAAACAAGAGGTTGATTTATAGCAATGCAATTCTAGAATACCACAATAGCATCATAGTAAATTCCTTGGCAGTTATTTTTGTAATTTTGCACACTACGGTACACTCATAATACTGTGATGTCCTATATATATTAGATTGTGATGACTTAACTGGCTTGTCTTTTATTTAGTGGTCTAGACATCTATGTATAGCTGTACTTGAAGAAATAATATATGATTCTCCTATATATATATATATATATATATATATATATATATATATATAATACTCCACCCTGCAAAGTTTATACTGCCGTACCTTTGTAACAAGCAATCGATCTCAAAGAAATTCTCCTAACTAACAGAACAGTTTCTGGGTATCGTATGCACATGAAAATGCAGAATATCAACATACGTAAGTTAAAGTCATTTCAACCAGAATATCACCTGTTTTTCATACCCCTACCACAACACTCAGTTCACACAATAACTTCTAATACCAACTAGTAGAGCGACATTGCAGGTCCTTCTAAAGGTGATTCAGGGATATGATGTGTGGGTGGGTCACTCTGGTTTGAGTGAAGCGTGCGCCCTAAAATTTATGTTACGACTGAATGCATGCTAAACCCATCTGATCCCTGACAAGACACACCTTCACCAAGCTTCAGCTGCTCTGGTTTGTTTCTTAGTCGTGATGAGTCATAAGGCTCGTCATTGTATTCGAGGTAGGCATTGTAATGCACTGCAATACAATCAAATCACTATTATCAACACTTCACAACATGCTCATTGTGATTTGCATTCGCATTTTCCTGTTGTCTTTGTCTACATTTAGTCTGTCTGTCAATCTGTCCATTCCTGTCTTTCTGATAAATACAGCACAGATAAACTAAGATTACATTATTGCTTCACACAAGTAGCACAAGAATAACAAAAATGGTGTTATTAATAACAAATCTAAAAGGTTGACCACATCCTGTAGTGAACTAGCACTGCAGTGGCATGCTGTGCTCATATGTTTTGCAGTAATGCATTCACGACTACTACAGTCCGCATCAAAACTATTGACACATTTTTTGCTTGGAGGCGTGGCCATGGGTAGCGTGAGCAGAAACGCATCCGTTTTCACGTTAGTACGTTTTCTAGATAGTAGAAGAAAACTATTGTGTATGCTCGTAGGTTCACTAGACTTTTGGAAACACACAAGTGTGCATCAGTAGCTTGTGTTATCCTTTCATTTATTGATAGTATTTCCCCCACTATCTACACAAAGGCGCATTCGGGTAGACATGCGTTCGATGTATGGCAACAGATCACAAGGCATGAGCAACTGCCACTACACCTGGACTGCGTCTTAAAGTTCGTAGAGGTTTTCTATTGGCGCAAGATCTAGTGAGTTAGCGGACCAATCGAGAACCGTGACGCCGTTGTCTTGCAGCTACCGCTGAGTTTGACGAGCTGTATGCGTAGGAGCATTGTCAAGCTGAAGACGTCATCTGTCTGGATAAAGTGCATCAGCTGATTCAAAAAGACACTCTTCCAGAATGTCGATAAAAATGGCGGCTGTCATGTTTGTCTTAATTAAACGTTTCCAAAACAGTTGTTCCGCGCGAGCTTATCCCACCCCATGCGTGGATTTTGGGGCCAAGACGAGGAAGTGGATTGACTGGTTCAACAGCTGCTGGAACCCAGACATGGACGGTATTGCAGTGCAGCTGAAAAGTGGTCTCATCTGTGAAGATTGTTTTGCTCCAGTCATCAGCTGCATGGTCAGAGCACCAGTCTACACGTCTCTTTTTTTAACTTCAGTTAGCAGCGGAATTGCTCTAGGTAAAGTGTACTGATAGCCTGCATCATGAACTTCTCTTCTGATGGTGGAAGAACTGATGACAACTCCTTCCTGCACTGCCAGCTGATGGGCAAGTTTGTTTGCTGACCCTGTTGTTCCATGTTGTGTCATGTTTATTAGTGCTGTTCGCTGGTTTTCTGCTAGTTTTCTTGGCCTTCCACCGGAAGCTCTGCGTTCGATTCCTTCTCCAGTGCCCAATCTCTTGAGGGTTCGGTACACAGTAGAGCGAGAAACAGTTACAGTTGACTCATCTTGGATGGCTTCTTGGTACCCGAGCGATGTAATAGCAGAACATCGAGGCGTTGTCTTACACGACTCATTTTAGCGATGGAAAAGGTCTCTAAGCAGATGCGCAAACTATGGAATAGCTTTTGTGACTGCTTTTCAGCTGTTTGAGAAAATTTTGCGCTGATTTCTTATTAGATAGCAAAACAAGAAAACTTTTTTAAAAATAGTACAAGTAAACCGGAAATGTGTCAATAGTTGTGACGCGGACTGTGTATTAGCAGTACATTACAGATCTTCAATACACACATCAAACGGTTTAATTAACCGAAGAATTGTTAGACACTGCATCTACACGATCTGTTTACCTCGCACCGTAGCACCATCAGGGATTGCACGTCCCGTTCCAGTTCGAATAACTTTCTTCAACATGCCACCATCGGCAGTGACTTGCTGCATACCACGTGCCAATCGAGCAAATGGAGACTTGAGAAGTACCATCAGAAAGTTACAATACACACTTGTACACTTGTAATATAATAAAACAACACAGGTTCATACCAAGTGTTCCTGAAAATCAGAATCACAACCATAATTTCTTGTTTATATACATTTTGCTAATTACAAAATATGTAGCATATGAAAATTAGTTGAATTTTAATTAAGTATAACTAGAATTTTAAAAACTTTTCTTTGAAAAAAGAAGTAGATGTCGAGATTGTATAAGAAGTAACAGAAACAAAATCTATAGATAATATGAACCAAAGCCAGACATCATTAGTGAATCCTTCCAACTCACTAAATGTAAAATGTAGGGAATGTGGGGTTGGAAGAATTCACTAATGATGTCTGGCTTTGGTTCATATTATCTATAGATCTTGTTTCTGTTACATTTTATACAATCCCTACATCTATTTCTTATTCAAAGAAAAAGTTTTTAAAATTCTAATTTGGTAAGTTTTTAGGAGTGCTAAGTGCAACCTCTAAGGCGTAGATGTCTCCATTAGGGCCTGTACGCCTACATATGTTTAAGATGTAGTGCGTTTTCATTAAATGTAAACTTACAACTTTATCATTATGAGGTAGTTTACTCAAGTGGTATATGCTACAGGTTTACCGTATTACCTCGCATAGAACGGCATGCCATTATAAGCGAATTTTACCAGAATCCGCTACAACTCCAGCTGGTACCTATAACGGCATGGGGTGAGGTGCCGTTATAGAGCGAGGTACGGTAGTCACAGTAATGAGGCCTATCTTTTGATATTAATATTGCGGTAATGGAGGAGACACGTGTCAAACTAACACATTGATGACAGATGAAACAGCTACTTGCAAAGAACCATTAGTAGATGACGAACCATCAGGTTTGACAGATCAAGACAGTGATGATGATGAGGAACATGAAAAAGTAGAAACTGATTAGTGCTTACCGGTAATCTCTATGCATGGCATGTTCTTGAAGACTTAGTAGTAGTTAGTAGTACCGCTTAAGAAAGATATTAGACTTTGTTGGATGTGCAACTTGAGGCGCTGGTAAAATTCCCTCATTTACAACAGCATGCCATTGTACTTCGAGGTATAACGGCACCCTAGTAAAATTCGTTCCATAACGGGATGCCGTTCTATGCGAGGTAATACGATAATTAATAACGGTATGTGATGGTATACCATGGTATCATAACCTACGTTGCACAAATATGGATCCTACTTTTTTAGTGCCTGTGCATTGTTCTTTCTCCTGTGCGTGTATAACTGAATATGCAATAGATTATCACATATGGGATATGCATTGCAAATGTTGGGTTCCTGTAGAAATTGCTATGTGTACGTAATTACTTGTCATTTTTGCTCCTGTGTGCGATGTAGATCGCAAACAATTTCAGACTAGACCTGACAATGGCAAACATGATCCAATAAAACAGTTCTGGTGTTAAACTCTTTCTAGACGCGTTTGGCTTAATTGATTGGAGTTTCGTCCATTGTCTCTGGTTGCCATGGACAAGCAATCGCAAATACTGCTCCATGATTGGCCCCCAACTGTACAATAGCATTGATGACTGTTGTTGAATCAAATCTGCTTAAAGGACACAAATTGTTTAGCATTCCTTTCGGTTTCTTTAATCACCAAATGAATAGAGTTTGGGTAATTCTAAACGTTTTCTCAAGTTTCACAGCCATACATAACGTACAAAAGAGATATCCGTGGAGGAGAAGAAAAAAGAACAAAAAGAACAAAATTAGGGTAGTAACTGTTTTCTAGGTTGCTAGATGATTAATGACCAAAACAAAAATAGAATATAGTACACAACGTACAAACATTTCATTTCGTCAATTCTGAGAAACTTTAGTCTTCATTTACTATGTTTTCTAGGTGTGTAAAAGAATGACCACGCCCCCACAACGCTCCCTAACCAGGGCAATCCCTACTAGGATAGGTTTCACACCTGCTGGTAGACAGTCAAACACAACAGTACATATACTGCTAGCAAACCATAATTATCTGGCATGAAATGTGACTTTGGGTACTGTGCTTTATGTAAATTACAAAATTAACTTACATACAGTACAAATTCAAGACACTGTCGCGTACTGTACGTCACATGCACATGCATGCAGAATGTCACAACTCACATCTTCATGGTCTGTTGTTGTACTGTCTCCTTCGTCTACAGCTGCAAAGTTCAACTGCTGAAACACATCCTCTGCTTCAAAATATGCAGAATCCTCTTCTACCAATCAAAAGAAAACGTTAGTGGTTATCTGCTGCAGATGAAGTATGCCATCACACCATCGTCTGATTCACGAAGTTGAATTTCAAAGTCCTCTTCCTGTGCTTGACGCAGTTTTTCTAAGTCTATTCCTTTTTTCAAACGCACTCCAGAAATTCCAAGCCGACTCTGAGAACAAAAATATTATGACATAGTTTTTTGTGTAAAACACGCAACTAACCCCACTTTCAAACTCTTCGCCTGCAACCACTTCTGGATTGTCCATTTTGCAGAACAGGTGGTTGCTTTGTTAGCCTACTGCGCATGCGTGTAGTTCAGCGGGAAAGCCGTGTAAGCCGTTGTACCTTGTTGCTATCCGTTTGTATCGTCTCAATCCTCCATGCTATGGCAGAAGAACAGGTAGACAACGTTTCTAAATGATATAATGTGTGTACTTTACTGCTAATTGCGATGAACATCTAACGTCATCAGAGTCGCGAAGAGGTCACTCCTTCGAACGATCCACACTTCGAACCAATCATTCATCTACCGGAAGTAGAAACGAAGACTCTAGAAGAAGATGAGGAAGTAGTTTTCAAAATGTAAGCTTAGTCGCCTAGTGAGTAGACTAGTGAGAGTCTTATGACTTTTGAGCTGTTCGTGGGTTTCAGGAGAGCGAAGTTGTTCCGCTACGCGTCTGATGCGGATCCTCCTGAATGGAAAGAGCGTGGAGTTGGCGATGTAAAGATTTTGAAACATAAAGTAACTGGTCTCTATCGTTTGCTTATGCGGAGAGAGAAAACTCTGAAAATATGTGCTAATCATTACCGTAAGTCAGTTAGTTGGAAAAACAGAGAATCGGTTACTGTACTTATTTTCTTTGCGGTCTAGTGACGAAGCAGATGCAGTTGAAGCCGAATATTGGAAGTGATAGGGCGTGGGTGTGGCACGTGTTGGCAGACTTTGCAGATGAGGTGCCCAAACAAGAGCTACTTGCCATAAGATTTAAGGATTCAGAAAGTGAGACGTGGAAGAGGCTAATTTGGTTGCTCTGTGTGTGTGTGTGTGTGTGTGTGTGTGTGTGTGTGTGTGTGTGTGTGTGTGTGTGTGTGTGTGTGTGTGTGTGTGTGTGTGTGTAGTACTGGTAGATACAAATTATGGTCACTTTCCTGGCACTAAACACTGCAGATATTAACTGGTGCAAGTTTTCAAAGGACTCTTGTTTACTTACAATTGTTTAGTTATGAACAGATTTTCTTTGTAGGGCACACAGAAATTTACCTGTGTACAGATTGACATTATCTTACGTGATTTAGTTGCCTTGCTGGTGGATACATGTACTCATATCAGTGTAAAGGCATTTCTTTAGCGGGGACACACACACACACACACACACACACACACAACATAGGATTCAGTTGATTGTTTTTCACTAGATGCACAGAAATTCAAGGCTAAGTTTGAGGAGTGTCAAACACAAGTAATTGACAAAAGTACAGAAAATGTGACAGAAAAGCTCAGTCAGTTGACTGTTAACAAAGAGAAAGATGAGTCTAAGAAAGTTGAGCTGACAGCAGATGACAATGAGACAGACAGTGCTCCAACTGACGAAACAAAAGATGAAACGAAGCAGGATTCTCAATCACAGTCAAAGGAAGAGACACATGGAAAAAGTAGATCAGACAATGATGTGAAGACTGAAACTGAAGCAAACCAACCTTCAGATCAGTCGTAAATTTTTCATGTGTGTAGATGCACGCAGTTTGTAATAGGAACCATAGTATTGTTTAGTGAGCTGTAACTTGAATACGTAAGACCAATACATTCTGGAAATAGACTGCTGGGAGGCTGGTCAAACTTGAATTATGAACCATCTGTTTAGAAATATGCTGTGAACCAAAGGCTGTCTGGTTAGAAGGCATAGAAATACTTTGACAGTCTTATGATTAGATTAATGTGTTTGTGTATGCCTAGAGCTCCCAAGCTTACTGAAATATTTGCTAGACAGCTATAAAGTGGTGACACAAAACTAATCATGGTAGTAGACACACTATAACCTTCACGCATGAATGCAAAATGTTGCTGTCATTGATCATATGGTGTTTAGACTACTGTTGGTACTAATAATGATACTAACAGTCTGTAACAGGTACCCAGCATTGCCAGAAAATGCATATAGACTTCACCTACTAGACTCAATTTATAGTATCATTACACTAATCGATGGCCTAACTCTCACAGGAGAAAATGACTGTGGAACCTTGTAATTAATAATTTGCTGCTTCATAGACTAAAAATATTTATTGATTATGCACATAGTCAATAAATACTTTCAATATAAATACTATCCTACACTGGCAATTGCATATTTCTCTCCTGTTCCCCCTGCTTTGCTGTTTCAATGCGATTCTCTTATGTAATATGCAATAGCAAGTCACAGTAATAAGAGTTCAAAAGAGACAACAAACCAATACTGTCAGACACAACTAAAACCTGTAACAAAGAAATTCACAATTGTCGAGCCAACTTAGTAATTAAAGTTCATCTTTTGTCCCTGTCGAAGTAACTTGGAATGATGAGAGAATGTTAATTCTAATCTTAAACATTTCTTTCTTGTCATCTTTCACTTTTCCTTCTAGCAACCCTCTAACACGATTCATCTCGGAAGTAACATACTCATCTCCCTTCTCCAAGATTTTCTCCATAATTTTGACATACACTTTTGCATTCTTTTTTTCCTCGTCGTTTTCCAGATTCTCGGCAGTTGAACGCGCATTATCAAGGTTCTCTTTTCTTACGCTTTCATCACCTGCTATAAAAGCAGCTGCAAGATTGTCGAGACTCTCCAAACAGCCAGGCAGCCCAATCCACAATCCACCTTCAACTTTGATGAATCGAGTCAAGTCATCAGCAGATGCATCACCACTATAGGTCACCGGGTGTTCAGAGTCACCTTTCAAGAACAGCTTGTACACCGGGTAGTCATCCTTGTTGACTCCAAACCTCTCGCGCAGTGCCTCGTTTACCTTCTCCCCGAACTCTGAGATGCCAACTTCTGCCACAAGGAGATCTTTCCGAGAGCTGGCACGTTCAGCAAACGTCTTAAAATGATCCTCTTTCTCTCCATACGGATATTGCCTGTCGAACTTGACGATTACTACGGGGTGCGCTGCAATAACCTGCAGATAGGCGTGTGACCACGTGTGTCACCTAGCGTGTGTACATGTCTAGGTAGGGAAGCAGAAATGTGTTGCACCCACCTTGTCGAATGTTAGGACATCCAGACTGACTGCACCTTTGGCAGCTTCTGAGACCCTCATCAGAGCTATCAAAACAGCAAAATAGAAGAAGCGAGCCATCTCGCTAAATAGATCACGTGACGAGAAACTTAGCCACGCTGCAGATTGTGATTGGATCATGCACTAATCCGGGCTCTCGTCTAATTAAAGGCGGAGCTAAAACTATATATTACGAAAAATTGCTATTTGCTACTAGCAAACAGGGTTCTTCCTTGATCATGTGTAGAACATCAAACTGCTTGTACATAGATATAGACTAGGGTATGATCACTGAAAATAAACAGACCAGACCACCATGTCCGCATGTTATGTCATATCTACAGTTTGATTAAAATGCAACATACTAACTACTTCAGTAGTTACTCTCATTTACAAAAAAACTTCATACTAGACAAACCATGTAGATACTAACACAAGTATTTTCCTAATTATCCAGTTACCCCTTCAAAAAGAAATGGATCGTCTTGAGTTGGCTTTGGATCTTTTGCTCTCTTCTGTGCCTTCGATTTCGTCTTCGAATTTCTTACTGCAACAGATACATCAACGGGTGCAGGAGGTTCTGCCATGTGCACCGGAATTCCAAATAAGTTAGGATGTGCCGGGAGGGCTGCACCAAAGTAAGGGCCTTGAGGAAATATGCTATGCTCTGCGGGAAATACAACAGGCTGTACTCTGGGTGAGTTCATTATTGCTGCCTTAGACTCAACATTTTCCTCCTCATCTGCTATCTCGTCAGCCATGTCGGCATCCCCTTCAACAACAAGCTAAGTATCAACATCAATGTTGTCCCAAACAGAAACTATTTAACACATTAACACAGTTTACTGCTTTTGCAACAGACCATTTTGTACTTACTAGATTCACTCTGAATAGTGATTTGCTTCGCTTGGCCATAGATGTCTGCTATTAGCCATATTGGTGCATCGACTGGTATATCATACGCTGCCACACCTTTATCAACACCATTCAATTGGAAACGCAGTTCTCCATCAGCACTAACGACCACACCAATGATATCACCAGGATTGACATTCTCAAGATGTAGTTCATTGTAATTTGTTTCCACATGATTGTGGTGAAGTGTACCGCCAGACAAGACCCAGTGATCATCTTGATTATATACATCCAACACACCAGCTGGAATATCACTGAGATCAGGATTACACAGAGTCAATCCAAGACGCTAAATAAAGACATCCATCAACTAAACATTATAGCTAATACTCGACAGTATAAATGAAATGGTTTTCAATAAATTAAAACTATTGATCTACAGATTCGTGTAACACAAAAGTGCGAGTAAGCAGTTTGCTAGAGAGAAGTTGCATACTATTCATCTGTGTCATCAGTATTAGCCACATGTATACCTACATATATGGTATATATGCTCTCTATTAACAAGATGGACACTAAAGCCACGTCAATGTCTATTGCTTTTCGTATCAAGCAAGCACAGTTCCCAAGTCAATGAGACAGAAATTAGAACGGTCAAAAAAGAAGAGAACAATTGCTTACATACTATTAGATGATTAATTTACTGGCAACATCTCCAACAATGCAAATGTACAAACATGGAACAACCTTGACATGTTTTAGATATCACCAGTTAAGCTTCCTCTTCTGAGTCAGACAACCCTTGTTGAATGCACTTTTGCTGCAATTATTGTCATTAGATCAATCAAGACTAATACTAGCATAACGTTGTAATACTGCTATACAAAAGACTTAACATATAGTTTGCCAGGAACGGTAGCTTATTCAATCAACCAAAGGTCCGAGTCTGTCATGATCAGTCACTCAATTCATTCTCTCTGTGAGAAAACATACCAATCCTCCTGCCCATCCAGCTTCCTTTTGATCAAATCGAACGAGGAATGGTTCTCCAATTTCTAGTGGATCTTTACTGTACACAACACCCTTGTTGTAGCTCTCTATCCGCAAGGCAACTGTGTTTTCGTGAGACAGTCTCACATTCTGACCACAACGTTGATGAAAAGCCATATTCACAACTCTCTAACCCTTCGGTTAGTGTATAAATAAAACAAAAAAAGTCTCCAATAACAATAACTATTCTTCTACTGCTCGAAATGGAAAGGGCAGACATGCAGCGTAACGCACGTTATAACTCACGTTTTGTCGGTCCTGCGCATGCGGATTTTATATTCGTCGCTCGGCAGAGATGCATTTGTGATTGGAGCGAACAACAAGTGCGGCATTGTTATTGCGGTGTATTCGTGAGCCGTTTTCGCTGGGAAAGATGGATGGCAAAGCTCTTCGCAAGCTTCGTCAATTGAATTCTATTGAACGCGGGCTTGACGTCTCTTCGGAGCCCGTACAACAGCAGAATAGTCAACAAGAGAAAGAGGAAGACGGAAAGGGTTTGCTACTTCGTTGTCACGTGAAACAATCTGCTAGCGACTGTGAGCTTTCGGATGCTGACAAAGTGAGTTGCAATGCTTCTGGTCCTGCAGCTGTACAACAGACTGAGGACATCAACCTATTGAAAGAGGTGATACCCAACGAAGACATGAAATCTGATAAAGAAATTGAATGCGTTGATGACCTGCAAATGACAGAAAAAGGAAATGTCGAAGAAGTATTGGTTGAGGAGATTAAGGAATGCGTGAAGACGGATCATCAGTCTGGAGACGAGAAGGCTAGTCTAAGAGAATCCCTTGCCAAGTGCAGTGAACTTAATGCTGTGGAATGGAATGGCAATTGTGGATTGATAGCAACCGACACACCCGTGGAAGCAGAGGACAGTCGTGGTGGATTGGATGGTGATAAACTGGAAGAAATTGTGCAGACAGAAAGAGATCTGTCTAAAGTTACTGACATCAAGTCTGAAGAACCGGGGTGTAGTGAATCAAGTAATCTACAAGTAAGTGAGGATCATGAAACAAAGACAGTGAATCGAAATGATGGAGTAGACTTGCAAGAGAGCACTCGAACTATGAATGCTACAAGTTTGTCGGGAGAAGTGAACATTAACATCTCAGACACACTACAGTCTAGTGATTGTGATAACAGCAGTGACCTCCTACAATCTAGTCAAGATATTGTGTCAAACGCGAATCATGAAGAAGTATCGGACAAAACCCCTGATGAAGCACAAGGAAAGAATGTAGCACAAGATTCGAATGCAGTCTATGCTTCAAGGGACATTCGATATTATCCATGCTCATCTTTGCATTCAATGTCAGTTTCTGATAAACAACCGCAAGATGGTAAACAGCACTTGAGTAGTAGAGGGTATGAAGCAAAGTTTAGGTCATTCTCAAGAGACAGCAGAAAACCAAAGGGTGAACCAAAGACGTATCATGAAATGAAGACATCAGACGCTAGCAACTGGAGGCTGTTTGTTGGCAATTTGAGTTATAAGGTATGGGAGCTTGTCTTAATGTTATATTGATTCTTTTTTTCAACGTAACAGACACAGAAGGCCACATTAACGGTATTGTAAGAATCAAAGTTAGTATGTAGCATAGACCAGACTGCATCGTGATTTTATTGGCTGTAACGTGGATTGGGTTATTTGGTGGGTGATAATAAGTTTTGGATTATGGGGTCCAGCAACACTGAACTTCACAAAGTTGTTATACAGCAGAAACAAACAAAGTGAATAACTTATTTCATGGCTGTTTAGGGTGTAGGCACAGTTGTGTAAACACAAACAAGCATGCAACATCATGAAAGTTAACTGCAAGCTTCATTATCACTTCTAGAATTAATATATTTGCTGTATAAATAGATATGTTATGTAGCTAATCTACTACTATATCAAACAGGGCAGCAGTTTGTGGGGAAATAACTGCTGCTGAATGTACTCTTTGAAGAAAAATGGTCTATTTGTTGCTTAAAGCTGGCACCCAAAGTGCTTTGATGTTTTACCATATTTTGTCTAATTGTTGCTCACACTTACATTGCAGGTAACAGTACGAGATATGTATGACTATTTCGGTCAGTTTGGTTCTGTTCAAGACTGTCATATTGTCAGACACCACGTAACAAAGAAATCGAAAGGGTCACTGTAGTCATACTGTTATCATGTATTGGTACGTAGTGAGTGGCAATGAATTGGGTTTACAGGTTTGGCTTTGTGACGTTTAACAAAGAATCGACTGCCGAGGTTGCTCTAAATTCACCACCTGAGAAGAGAACATTGGACGGCAGGTACACATGGTTGGCTTGTTGATGGTTGATCAGTTGTTGGTTGGCTGAATAGTTAGTCAATTAGTGGGTATAGCTTACCTGGTTTATAACTAGGGAATCTTGCACTGCTTGCAGAGACTTTAGAATAAATTCTCTTACTGATCGGTAAATGACTCGCTGTTACATAATGTTGTGTTTGGTAACATAAAAGTAGTCGTCGCCAGGTTTGATGGTGTATATTAGGAAGGTGTTTGTGTGGTGATTGTTTACACGATTAATTGTTTCGTTAAGAAAGTTTGTCATACACTAATTGTCTTTGAGTATCAGTTGCAAGTAATGTTGTTATCGTAATATTTTTATATTCGTTTGGCTTTAAAGCTGATTTAAGTTTGCCATAGATTTGGAGCTTTGACATCATGTTTGCTTTTGTGGAGACTGCATTATCTTTTTTGCTATCAGAACACATGCAGCCAAGTCTTGCCCAAGCTAGTTTATTCTATAGCATGTTTAGCTTCCGAGCTGACATATTGAGTGTTGCATCAACAGAGCTGAATTAGGATAGATGTGATTGTGATATAGAAGGCAGGAATTACTATTTCGTCACTTTTTGTGTTTGTTATACAATACATGTTTAATAGACTTGTGATACCATTTCTAGAGTAATGAAACTCAGCCGGGCAACACCAAACAAACAAAGTATGTACTGTTGCATTTGACTACACCCACTATGCTACATGTTGTTGTGCTGTATGTCTTGTTGAATAGGATGGTTGGCAGAAGCATCATCTCAGGGAGAACAGATCGTTTCAAAAGGTACAACATCAGCTGTGGTCGTCGATGACGAAGATTGCCACATTCGTCTCTTGCCTGATGAAGTCCTTGCCAAAATTTTCAACTATGTGAATGTCAGGGAAAGGGTGTTGATAGAGAGAGGTAGGAAGATGTTGACTTTTATTGTGGCATATTAGAAATGCATACAGAATTGTTGCTCTTAAAGCATACTGAAAGATAAACACACACACACACACACACACACACACACACACACACACACACACACACACACACACACACACACACACACACACACACACACACACACACACACACACACACACACACTAACACATGCGTATGTATGTATGTGGTCAGTAGACATAGCCATTCTATGTACTATCAAGGCATGCATTTTTTCAATATGACTGTCTAATAACTGCTAGCACATGACAAGCACACGTAACATTTGTGTAGCGAAATGCATCACTCTAATTCAGTGGTTGTAGAGCAGTTGGATTGGTATTATGTATAGTTTGCCAACGGTGGCATACTGTGGCAAGGGCATCATGGCATTCTGTGACGCACATCTCTGTTCATCAGACTTTTAATTTGTGGAAAGGACAACGTAAGGATGACATGGTCTCGATGAAATTTTGCAATTCTAAGTGTTTTTGTCATCAGATCTTACTGACAAGGTCTTTCGTGAGATTCTCAAACGTGGTTGCTGTGAACTGCGTTCTATTGACTTGTCTGGCTGTCCTCGACATCTCACAGGCTTTGCGCTTCTTTTGGTTGGTGAGTAGTAATACTTACTCTAACCCTTACTTGCCATTATGATTTCAATGGTGTTTGCAGGTGCTAAATGTAAGAAATTGACACACTTGGATATCAGTGGTGTATCTATCTCTAAAATGTGTTTGAGAAAAGTCTGTGAAGACTGCACAAAATTACAGGTGAATGTGGATACTCAAGAGTTGGTAGATGTTGGTAGCTTCTAGATAAAGCTGGTGTTTCTATTTGGTGTAGTGGATTCGGTTGCATAAATGTTGTAAAGTTAGTGAGAAAGGGTGAGTGAATGAGACTATCTATGGCTATTAGCAGCTATCATTTGGTTGTTTCGGCAGCTTTTGGTGGTTGTTTCATTACTGTAAAGAGCTGCAGTACGTAGACATAGGATGCAACCCTAGGCTTACCGGACAGGTATAACACTGTGTGTATGTGTGTTCGTTTCTGTGTGTGTGTGTGTGTGTGTGTGTGTGTGTGTGTGTGTGTGTGTGTGTGTGTGTGTGTGTGTGTGCTTGCCTGCCTGCCCACCTGCTCACCCATCCACTTCTGTTTGTTTTGCCTTGTTATTTGTCTGTCTGTCTGTTGTCATGTTTCATAATACCATTTGTAATATTGCTAGTGCTTTTATGTCGTGGGCAGTCAACTGTCTACTATTATTCTCAGTGGATGCACCAAGGTACAGTGTACAGTACCAAACCATTTCATTATTTTATCCTTTATTTCTCAATAATTTTGTTGCATTACATGCAGCTGACTGACAATGGTATTGAACTGTTGGTCAGTCGATCACCAAATCTTACAGAACTTGATATCAACAAGTGTCAGTTGTTGACAGATCAGGGCATCAGAGCTATAGCATCTGTAAGTCTTTTAAGATGGATCTGTACTGGTGTGTTTTCTGATGCATGCGCTCAGTACTGTGCTCTCCATTTCAGAATTGCTCAAAACTAAAGCGGCTTGATTGTAGTTCATGCGGGTCGTCAGGTTGATTGCATATGTCATTGAATTTGCCATATTTATGATTTTCTGTGTTTTAGTCACATCATGTGGTTTTGTCTGTTTGAGCAAGCTTCTCTCTCTTGTATGCTTGTAACTATTACTTCATGTTAACCGAGTACTATTGGATTTTGTGTTTGAAGGAGAAGCTGTATTTGAGTCAAAATTCTGGTGTAAACGATGATGTCATGGCTGCCATTGCAAGACACTGCAGTCACCTTTGGTTAGCTGTCTTTGCTGTATGTGGCTGTCTTGCTGCTTTACTAATGGTGTCTCTCTCTGTATCAGTGAGCTGGATGTGAGTTCGTGTAGAGATGGTTTAACAGATGTTGGCATTCAGTGTCTTGTTGGATGTATTTGTCTGACACATCTGAATATCAGTTATATTACGAGTGTAAGCTTGCTGTAAATGAGTTTTTTTGTTGATGGTAGTTGTGTGCTTAGTTGACAAATGAGGGAGTGTCTCACCTGGCTCAAATTCAGAGCTTGAAAAAGTTGATAGCTCGATACTGCAGTGGCATCACAACACCTGGTGATAAGACACACAATAATTTTGTATTCTGTTTCTCTAAATTATTTGGCTGTTTGCATGTCTGCGAGTTTATGTCACTGTGCTTGAGCTTGCCTGTCTGCTTGTTTTTGTCTCGTTTGTGTGTTGTGTGCAAACGTTTCCAGTCAAATTAGTGTTATCTTTGTAAAGACATGAATTTGTATAATTCAAGTAAGTACTGTGCATGTTATTGTTGAAGGTCATTTAGTCACCATAGTCATGTGTTTGCTCATAATCGATTGTTGCAAATGAAAACAAGGCCATACATGTTGTGATGTTTGTTTACTTGTGTACATGTGTGTCTGATTGCCAGCATGCTGTGTATCTGAGTTGTTGTTAATACTGTTGTCTTGCTAGGGTTTGTTGCTGTAGCCACATTGTGTGAATTAGAAGAACTGGATGTAAGTTCTTGTTATCAGCTTGGTGATGTCTTCCTTGAGAAAGTCACTGCTGCAAAATCAACAAACACAATCTTACTAATTGATATTGGAGGTTTTTCTGAGCTTTTAGTGTTAATCTTGAGAAATGGAATATTTGTGTTTGCAGGAACGTCAATCACAGATGAATGCATAGCAAGAGTTCAGAAGTCTGGTGCAACAGTGAAATTAAACTTACAGTCCTTGGCTCATATACATTTGATCCCGGATGTCTATGACAGATTGGGTATCTTTCATATCGCATCACTGTGCATTGAGTAAATTCTAAATCAATGTACAATATACAGGAAATGATGATGATGATGATGATGATGATGATGATGATGATGATGGTGACGGTGATGATAAGGACGATGGAGAGACAGGAAGTTCAGGTGCAGAGCCGAGTGATCCAATGTCAATTGCATCAGAATCTGTTGTGTCCAGTGGGAATGTGACAGCTGCAGGCACAATTAATGATGAAAACCTTAGTGGAGATTTCAAGGAAGAACTTGATGACTTTGGTCTGTACTGTGAGGACTTTCTGGTCAATGATGATCCATCGATGTTTCCCGACAATGAAGATGAGTGGATGTTTCAGTCTTGATGAATGCAATTGGGTTGAGGTTGAGTTTTTGTTAAGTATGTATGTTATTCTGGAGTTTGCCTATCAGGCTGATGAACAAAAACAAAACAAAGTGAGCAGAGTTATAGAAATTTACACTGCAGAATGGAGTTATTGATTATATACTGTTATACTGCCTTTGCTTTTACAAACTTACATGTGGTAAGTTAATCTGCAGATGAAAGGTTGTGTTGAGTAACACAGTATTAATGGTTGTGTTGGGTAACACAGTATTAATGTTTTTAGCTTCTCTTTAATTTGATTTCTCAGTTGAGTGATAGCCTACTCCTTTGAGTACTAATACATGTGCCATTGATCAGACATTGCAGCATGTATCACCAACTGATTGACTAATACCACGTTCACCTTTTACACTTTAGAACCATGCCAGATGTAGTAAAAATCAATCTAGATGACTAAAATCGGCACCAAAATGAGGCCTTTATCAAGTATTTTAGTAGAACAAAGTAATGGCAATCTTGAAGAAAATTTATCTGGTGCAGCTCACTTCTGAAGTCATACAAGTCACTGATTCATAGTGCTGTGATGAGTCATCTATGTATCCCACTACTTCTAATTGACTTGTGCTAGACATTGTATTCCATTTATTTAGATCTCTAATAATTTTCCAACAGAAGTCATTAGTAGTCAAACGTGCTAAACATATTACACAATGTCTTGATGCCAATGTCAGAGTATTGAGTGGGGATTTGGATTGAGATTGGGATGCACGTGATCCAGGATGTCGGCAGACCGCAGCAAACGCCCAGGCTCCGCTGGAGCGAGAGGTAGCATCTCCAACAGTCTGTCCGGCGGAGTATCCGTTAGTCGAAGTGAAAGCCAAGAGGCTAACACTGCAGCAGCTGCAAATCGATGCCGCAGTCGCGTGCTCGGTCGCTGGGAATCACTAAAACAACAAGCCGAGGAGAGGCGAGCTCTGCTGCAAGAGTCATATCAGTTCCAGGTGTTCAAACGAGATGAGAAAGACGTAATGTCGTGGATAGACGACAAGATGTCGTTTGCGACGGATGAGGCTTATCGAGATCCAACGAATTTGCAGGTTTATGCGAGTTCCATCAGTTAGACCGCCCATCACGTGGTGTCTATTTTCAGGCGAAGTTGCAAAAACAACAAGCGTTCGAAGCAGAAATAGCCGCAAAACAGTCGGAATACAATAAAATAATGGTGATGGGCAAGAAATTGGTCAACTATAATCATTACAGAGCTGAAGAAATCGAGCAGTCGCTTGATGATTTCGCTCTGGCTTGGAAACAACTACAAGAAACGACGGCTCAAAGAGGGTATAAGGACAATGTGCAATGTTTTGTGGAGCAGATTTATATACTGTATAATCTTCGTTGGTAGACGTAAGCTGGAAGAAGCGCTGCAACTGTCCAATTCACTGCAAAAGTTTGTTGGTATGGTCAAGTCATGCAGTTGCTAGGCAATTGAAAATACAGTACATTGTTATTGGGACGAGACAAGTAGAATTTGTTCATTTGTTCTGTGTATAACGTTTCGGGCATGGACCAATTTTCTTAATAAATGACACACACACACACACACACACACACACACACACACACACACACACACACACACACACACACACACACACACACACACACACACACACACACACACACACACACACACACACACACACACACACACACACACACACACACACACACACACACGACATACAGATTTGGTTATGCGAAACTTGTGAGGGTCTTACCAAAGTAATAACTGGGACTACATATTGTAGGTAACTTCCGTGATGTGATGTCATGGATGAAAGATGTTTTGGACCATTTGGCATCGGCAGAGTTAGCTAAAGATCTTCCAGGGGCCGAAGATTCACTCAAGATTCACCAAGATCGAAAAAGCGAGATCCAAGCCCGAGAAAATGCAATAAAGCAAGTTTTAGAATTTGGACAGAATCTGGTATCTACAGGACATTATGCAAAAGATGATATAGTAAGAGACTTAAAAGCTCTGGAAGAAGCAAAGAATGAGATGGATAGTATGTGGGAAACAAAGCAGACAGAATTCCATCAATGCTTTGAACTGCAGTGGTTTGAGCGGGATGTGAGAGTAGCAGAAAAATGGACTGCAGCCAGAGAAACCTTTTTGGCAGCATCAGAAGAAGATTTGGGTGACTCACTGGACAGTGTAGAAGCACTGCAGAAGAAACATGACAGCTTTGAGAAGTCACTGGCTGCACAAGAGGAGAACATAAGGGAACTGATTGATTTCACCAAAAAGCTAGTTGCAGAAGGTTCTTGCATGAGCTGATTTGGAAAGTTCTTTACTTTAAAATATTTTTATGCCAGGACATTATGCGAACACTGAAATTCAATCTCTGTGTGACTCTGTGATTGAAAATCGAGAGGACTTGAAAGGAAGAGCTGCTGAACGTCGCTCAATGCTAGAACAATCACATGAAAAGCAATGCTTCAATAGAGACATAAATGAAGCCGAAGCGTGGATTGGTGAACAGATGTTAATAGCCTCCGATGACACGTACAGAAACCCAACCAATTTACAAGTTTGTGTGTTCACATACAATTCTGTTCATGTAAGTCACATTATTTTGTTCTGTAGGGCAAAATTCAAAAGCAGCATGCCTTTGAAGCTGAGATTGCTGCCAATCGTTCTCAAGTAGACAACGTCGCCCAAACAGCTCTCCGATTAAATGATTCTGGACATTTTGCAGCCAAGGAAATCACTGAGCGTGTTGCAGAACTCTCAGAATTATGGGATTCTCTTTGCGAGGCAGCTAGAGTAAAGACAGAGAGATTGAATGAAGCTTGGAAAGCCCAGCAGTTGAACAGAGCTATTGAAGACGTAATGGTTTGGATTGACACGACAGCATCTTCACTAGCCTCAGAAGAACAGGTAGTTCACATACAAATGTGAACTTGAAGCAAACCATACATAATCTGTCATCAATTGCAGGGTAAAGACTTGGGAAGTGTAAATGTCCTAATAAAGCGGCACCACCTGATTGAACATAGTGTTTCCACTTATCGTGAGCGTGTAGAAGCACTAAGGAAAGAAGGCCACCTGCTTGCTGAACAGGGTCATTTCAATGCAGAGGAGATTAATCAGATGTGCCAAACTCTTGTTGAAAGGTAATGCCGACAGCAGTGGAATAGCGATGTCTGAATGAGTTTGTTTTCATTGTCAGATATGAGGAGTTGGCTAAACCGGCTGCCAATCGTCACCAGCTACTAAGATCATCACTGCAGCTACACCAATACCTTAGAGAGATTGATGATTTAGAGATATGGGTTGTAGAGAGAGAGCCATTGGCTGCATCTACAGAATATGGCACAGATTTGACTGGTTCTTTACACAGTATTCTGGATGCATGGATATTTGACTTAATAATGTTGGTTTGCCAGGGGCTCAAAGTCTTCACAAGAAGCACCAAACATTCACAGCTGAACTGGCAGCATTTCAGCAACGTATTTCTAATTTGGGAAGTACAGCTCGGAGCTTATATGAGGATGGCCACACATCCAGTGATCTCATCATGGACAAGTAGGACAGCACTGTTACATTAGCAGCAGTATCAATATAAACTTCACAATGTCTCAACGTTATGCCCTATAGGTGGCAGGTGTTGGAGCAAAGGTGGAACCAATTGAAGATTCTGTCACAGACAAGAGCACAGAAACTTGAGCAGTCCTTGCAGTCACAAAGTTATTATGCTGATGCAACAGAAGCAGATTCGTGGCTTAATGACAAACAAGCATTAATTCAGAGTGGAGACCTGGGAAAGGATGAAGAGTCAACCCAGAACTTCATCAAACGGCTTGCATCAATAGAAACAGCATTTGATATCTTTGAAAGAGATTCTCTAGCCCAATTACAAAGCCAGGTCGCATTCAATCATTGTAGAGTATGATTTGCTTTCCATAAATTGATATTTGTACATCTCTAGTCTACTGGAATGATTTCAAAGGCTCACTTTGATGCAGGAACCATGTCCAAGAGACAACAAGCATTGGAAGACAAAACTAGTCATATCCGTCAACTGATGAAGACAAAACGACAAGAACTAGACTTTCGGTTGCAACTTCATCATTTTACTCGAGAAGCTGATACGGTCGACAACAAACTAGAACCATCCAACATTCTAATCTAATCAATTATCATTAAATGTTTAGGTTGAAGCATGGATTGCAGAACAAATGGCATCTGCTGGCTTAGAAGATCTTGGAAACAACGTTGAACACTGTCAGAGACTAAAGGAAAAGTTTGACGCGTTTGCACAAACCTTGGTGGCAGGAGAAGAGAGAGTCAAATCATTGATTAAGGCAGGTGATAAGCTGCTTGACATGAAGACTGAAACAACAGGAAAAGAAAGTCATTTGAGTCCACATGGAGCAAGTGAGGAGGCAGCAGAACTGATCGAGACACGTCAACAGCAACTGGCAGATAATTGGAATGAACTGCAATCACTTGTCAATGAAAGATCAGAACAGCTAGAGGAAGCGTTGCAGATTCACTTGTTCAATCGAATGTATGATGAAGTGACAAGCAGGATAGCAGAAAAGGAGAAACTAATTAGAAGTGATGATGTTGGAGAAGATGTAGCCAGGTATCAAACGTCCCTCATTTACTTGCTTTAGAAATCATTCATGTTTTGCAGTGCCGAATCTCTTCAAAGGCAGCATGAAGGGTTTGAACGCGACCTTGCAGCTCTGGAAGGACGAGTCAAGGATATTCGCCACTCTGCACACACACTGGCTGAGTCATTTGATGAAAATGCCGACGGAATAGCTGAACAAGAAGCAGAGATTGTCAGTGCATGGGAACACCTGAAAGAAAAGTGTAGTTCTCGCAAGGAACAACTGCAGCAATCACTACAACTTCAACACTTTCTAGGCGATACGAGACACTTGGTGAATTGTTTTTCCAATCTAGCTACCAATGTACTCAACATTTACAATTGTGCATGAATTGCAGATTTCCTGGATGAGAAATGTCCACTCGCTTGTGGGTAGTAGTGAGCCAATCAAAGACGTTTCCAGTGCTGAAGCTGCACTAAAACTTCACCACGATCATAAAGCAGAGATTGATGCTCGCAGCAGTCGATTTAGAGGAGTTGTTTCATTCGGTCAAAGCCTTATTGATTCTGGCCATCCATCAGCTAATCAAATCACAGAAAAATTGGAAGCTATTGAAAAAGAAAAGAGAGACCTACAGTTATTCTGGGAAGAAAGGAAGGTCAGTATTATATGATTTGTATCCATCAGCTAAATTTCCACTTGTCTACACTCTACAGTCCTGCCTGTCCACAAATTACATTCATGTAAGATGACTGAATGTATTCTTGTACCTTATTTAGAATATTCTCCAGTGGACATTAGACCTTGAGCAGTTTGAACGTGATGCCAACATTGCCGATGGCTGGATGATGTCGTGTGAGGCTCTCTTAGCTACAGAAGACATTGGAGAAAACATGGAAAATATCGATGATCTGATGCAACAGCACAATGACTTTGAGAAAGCATTAGTAGCACAAGAAGATAAAATGAAAACACTAGATGAGCATGCTGACAAACTCATTGATGGTCAAATGGGATGGGTGAACTGACGCTAGACAATAGTAAATTAAACATATCTCTTTTTATCAATTCAATCAATACATTGCGTTCATATGGCAGAAACCTAGTCAATAGTGTACAACATTAACCAAAAGCTTAGCTGTAAGGCAGTACCAATGTCATTAATTTCACCCTTGAACAGCCACATTAACTAAATCATCATGTAGACATCTAAAAATGCACACACATGCTTAACCACTTAATTAACATGAAGCATGTTGACAGGAAGGCAGGAAAACTATAACCGACAAAACGACAATGGAATACAGATAGTACAAGACACAGAGATGTACGCTGACATGCACAATACAAACAAGCATCTAGTACAAAGCTACAGCCATGACAAAGAAGTGTGAAAAACGGCAACTCTTAGTGCAACACAAAATACAAACCAGAGATTTACTGTTCTATCTCCTTCTGCTCCTTCTGTCATCATCGTACATTCCACGTCTGGTTGTCCCTCCACTTCTTGAAGAGCCGTGTCTGCTATACACAGGTTCCCTCTCCCTCCTTCCCCCTCTTGTTCTATCACGTTTGTCTTTGTCTGAATATGTTCTCTCGTATGCATCGTAAGGCCCTCGTGCTGGACTCCTGTCATTGATAGGACTTGGTGTTCGACTCCTTGGTGGTGTGGGACTCCTGCTTTGGCTGGACCTAGAAGAGTTACTGCGACCAGGACTGGAAACACCTGCATTGCCAGAAGAATGACCAGCATTTCTGTATAAAATCAGACAACACATTAAAACAAAGACACGTGCATATTCAAGCATATACTCAGTCCTGTTTTACATCTAAAATAAATATCAAATTCACACAGCAAACAACAGCTTTCATATGGCAGACTGCAAAATATTGGTGGATGGCATAGGCAGCAGATTATAGTAAACCAATAAACCTGCTGGTTGTTTACCTTGCCTGTAGTTGTTGCAGTCTCCTTACCTCGTCCATGCTCAAAACCTCAACAAAAACCCATCAACATCTGAAAGCCATTGCTTGCTGTTTGAGGTAAATCTCCCCATGCTAAATCTATAGGTTAGCACCCTGCCAAATGACTGCTTGCAATGACTTCCAGTTCCATCAAATGATTTTAATAACAACAGTATAGTGCCCTGACCCTATCATGTTACTCATCCAGAAACATACAATAAATATTTACTGGCTCCCTTCTCCAAATGCCAAAAGTTATCAACCCAAAAATACTCACAAAGTTGAAACTTATCATGTTTGTAAGTGAGGCAAAGGCAGCACTATAAGCCTAGTAAACCAGCAAATAAAATCTTAGCTGTTTATCATCATCATGGCTCACTATTTCTATGCATACCTACTGGTTCAAACAAGCGATGAAAATATCAACTGCAAAATGTCCCACAGCAACGTACATGCAAATGGTGCTAGTTACCTGGAATGTTCCATTTGCTCTTCGATCCCTTGAAGACAATCCTTCAGAGACTGAATTAGAGCCTGACTACTCTCTGAATTGGCAGCCGATGATTGCAAAATCAGAGACATGGCAGTTTTTAATGTATTTACAGCACTATCAAAGTCACCTAAAATCATTCAAACACATTTCCAATAGATAACAAAAACTGCCATAACTACTAGTAAATACAAACCAGTATTTGCATCTTGTATAGCTCTCATCATAGCCGTACTTGACACAGCATGATTTCGTTTCATTACTTCAGCAAATTCCGCTCCAGAAACTACTACAAAACATTGCTTTTTACACAAAAGTGAATTAATAAATTAGAAATTTGAATGGCACTTGCTCAAGCAAACACTGCATTCATTGTTTGCATTATAAACATGCATGCAAGTGCATATGTGCACTCACACACATATCTAGCAACTACAGCAGACACTCATTCACATAAACACACCAACAAATAACAAATTAATTAAAGACAAACAACATAACCAAATACTAAGCAGAGTAGAAAAATAGTCACATATGTATACAAACAGCACATGTACACGACGTACCTCCTCCATATGGATTGTTGCCATGCCTACGTGTACATAAAAACAATGTTTGAAACACCAACTGTATATCTGCTAACAACATACCCAGCCCCAGAGCCACCGATGCCCTGCCCAAATGATTCATTCTGAAAACAAACTCGCCAAAATTAATACAACCCAAATCAAACACAGCAACAAATCTTACTAATCTTGGCCTGTAATCTGGATGAATAAAGTTTGGATTAATGTGAGCGCCCGGTGGTCGAGCATGTGGGCCCATCATCATTTCAGGAGGTGGTCCAAACTATTCAAAACCATCATTTAAAAAACTGTCAAAAGTAACAAAAGAACATACAGCAGGTCTCATTCCCATAGGATCATAACCAGGCATTGGCCTATGCATCATCATACCCATGTCACCAGGAGGAGGCATTGGACCTTTAAATAGAAATGAAAACGTTGCATACAGTACCTCTGCAATATACACAAGTGTACTGTACATAGAAGGCATCAATTATGGAAGCATACTTCAATCATGCTCTCTCTTCTAGGTTATCACCTGCATCTTCTCGTGTCTGTGTAGGAATGAGTGTATGTCTGCACACCTTAACGCTCTACTGTGGCAAAGTCACTGCCTACACGTCAATCTAGGTTATGTTCAATCAATTCATCAAGCACTGAGCCTACACAAATTGTCAATGCTAGCTCATTCAAACAAAAACCTTGTATGTGATCATACTGAACTGTAAACCAGTATGACAATGCAATTGACAAATTAGGTTGTATGGCAGGCATATTACGTGCTTTACACAACAATTAGTTAAGCCTAACCCATCCATGGTCCTGGGGGCACTGGTGGTCCACCCATGGGAGGTGGAAACATCCCCATTGGAGGACCCGGTGGCATGTCCATTGGACCCATTCCACCTGGTCGAAAAGGGCCTGGTGGACGTGCTCCACGTGGTTCATCTGAAGAACGCATATTTCCTCTACCACGAGAGGGCTGTTTGTCCGAAAACCGTGTATAACTGTGTTGTCCTGAATAAACAGACTAGTTGTACACATAGCTGTAGCAGAGAAACATGCACAAACCTCGCTTTGACATTTGCTCAAACTGAGATAACATTACTTTGGTAGAAAGAGCTGCTATTGGCTGTTGACCTAGTATGGTACTGTAAAAATCATCTATCACAGGTAATCTTCAACTTACAGAAAGACGTGAGACTCACAGTTTGGGTAGTTTATTCACGACTACATGGCAAGACACTTCAGACAAAAATTCAACAAGAGCATAGCTATAGACAGGAAAGTACAATACTGACAAACTAAAGTGATACAGCTCGTATCAATTGAAGCATAAACCAACCCTTTCGACTGTCCATTCACCCTGTTTTCGTAGAATTTAATAGCCTTCAAGTCTTTTGCACCAAGATTATATAAAGCATTTGCCAGCTGCATGTCGCTAGTCCACTATAGTACATCAATTCACTTTACCACATACACACACTTCACAAACGCCCTACCCAAGGAAGATTCCCAATGTAAATCGATTTCTTTGATGGTTCAGGTGAGTTATTATACTGCACTGTCACACCTTTGGGAGTCGACAGATCAGCCTCCTGCTTAGCAGGGCTAACAGGCCGATTGGCTAAAGAAGGGATGTCATTCTGTTGTGTAGTTGATTGACCAGTCTCTAAGCCTTCCAACGGAGGGGATGGAGTTGAATCGCGTGATACATCTGGTGATGCAAAACATGACCATATCATGACACAACTACTGTCTTATGCAGTCTGCGGGAGTTCTTGAAATTATTAGACAGTAACGTGAAGTCAAACTTGTGCACAGCTTCTAGCAGTTCTTCATATACCGCAAGGTACATGTAACGATTACACAATGCAAGAGTGACAAATCACAACACTACACAGCAGCAGTACAGCCAACTGCTAAAGACTACTGAATTGATCGAACATCACACACAAGCACATCTTCAGATCAGAAACATGAACTTGCCCATTCAGCTTGCTGAAATGTGTGACAAGACCAATATACAAGTACAAAGCACAAACATTGCATATGTACAAAAATTACATCAGATGCCAACAGCCTAAATCAGACTAACATCACCTCTAATGATATCTAAAAATTCTAGACGTGACCCAAAACAGCAACAGCAGAGCAAGCAGAAAGCAACCATAGGTATGGAAAATGTCCAAAGCAACGGGAATTAATATTCAAAAATTATCATTAGAGTACTTAAAGTCCAGTACGTCCAGATGTCAAGAGACTATACTTTCTGTTCCAATGGCACACTTCTCTTGTTCAGATTAGGAAACAGCCTCAATGTACTTACTTTATATATCAAGAAAAATCTATAATAAGCTACCATCTCACAGTAGTGTGGTGCAACATACCATACAATCAAGCTATACACATTTCCCCAGAATACAAGCTGCTAGCAACTCCAGCCCACTACTCAAGATCATCCAGTAAAAACAGAAATCAAATGTAGAAAAAAATTCTACACTATTAGCACAACAACGGACCATCAGTCCAGTAGCCATGCTACCATATGTATCAACCTGCAACCAGTCTTTGCCACCCTGCAGCAGAGTCCAGCCACTCTCTTCCGGTTTTCAGCTTGCCGAACCAATGCAATGCAAGTGTAGTACTCTACCACGCTAACTCACTACCGTCTACAGTACACAATATGTGGCAGCTCACGGAATTACAGGCAAGTACGGCCAGTTGCAGCATTGTAGCTATACAAACGGGAGCTGTAAAAAGCGACTAAAACACAGAATTCCCTATGACATACTAAGCTGCCATTTCACTAAAAACGTACCCACCCGCCAACGATTACAACTTCTAGCTGCGCTACCCTCCCACACCACAAACGCTAGGCAACAACATACGACACTAGAAAAGAGACTACTGTCCGTAGCCAACAGACGAGACAGCGAGCTGCACCTGCTTCCTTCCCTGGGCTCTCGCCACCGTACTATAAACACGAGCATAACAATATCGTGCTCTACGGAATCGAAATAAAGTCGGTTTCGAGTGACGAGCACCTGTTGTTTGGAAGATGGTTTGCCACTCAAATCATTGTAGATGTCGAGCTCTTTGTTGGCGTCCTGCAATTAAAACTTACTTTCAAACTAAGCGAGATAATTCAGAAGTCGAACAGCCTTACCTCGCTGGTTGGGGTCGTGATGTCGCCATACAAATCAACGTCGGCCATTTGTCGAAATGGCGCATGCTCATTAGCAAAAGCAGAAACTAGTCACATGACTTAGGTCCTGGATACGAAAAAATGGCCACTCGCAGCAAATCACGAGGACATGATGCGAGCGTCACCGTGGAGCAATCTGCACCTAAGCATCGGAAAATTACAGAAATTATTCCAAAAGTTGCGGTGTCACGTCCTGAATGCAATGACGTCGGCGAGTCGAAAAAGGCAAATGCGACTGTTGCAGATATCTTCGAGACGTTGGAGTACGGACCAGCACCGGAGTCCTCAGCTGCAGTAGAAAAATGGCTAGATGAACATGACAGGGCGTTTGGCCATTTTGTGAACGGACAATGGCTCAAACCTGAAGGTCAGTAGGCGTGGCAAGACAATAAGGTTTGCAGATTATGATTGGCTAAGAAATTTTGGAAATGTGTTAGGACATTGCTAAGGCAAAGGTAGCGCGTAGCAATAGTATTGCAAAGTATATTGCCAAAACTATTGAGAAAAAAGTAATAAATTCTTACATTAGTTTATTAGATAATTAATAGATATATAAATAAATATTAAATAATTGAATAAATATAATTAATAAAATTATTAAATTAATTAATGTATAATCAAAAGAGAAGTTAGATTTGAAGTGTATATATCTGCAGAGATTGTTTACTGAATGGTGTGTGTGTGTTAGGTCGGAAGACATACACCAGCAGGAATCCAGCTACTGGAGCTGTTCTTGCCACAACTGTTCAAGGAGAACTAGAAGATGTTGAGACAGCTGTTAGTGCTGCAAGGAAGGCTTTTCAGTCATGGTCAAAGCTGCCTGGCCATGTGAGAGCAAGGCATATGTATAGGTGAGTACAGGGTTGAGTTACACTTGTCATTAATTTATTGAAAATTTAAGAAATGGCCTTACCTAGTATTGCTCGTCACGTGCAGAAGCACATGCGTTTGTTTGCTGTTTTGGAAAGTATGGACAATGGCAAGCCAATAAGAGAATCTCGTGATGCAGATGTTCCTCTGGTACATTGGAGATTTATGTACTTGTGGTGGTTTGCTACATATAATTCAAAGACATTTATTTACTATAGGTTGCTCGTCATCTCTACCATCACTCTGGCTGGGCGCAGTTGATGAGCAGTGAAATGGATGGATGGGATCCAATTGGTGTAGTTGGAGCTATCGTACCATGGAATTTTCCATTGATGCTGATGGCTTGGAAAGTGTGTCCTGCATTAGCAATGGGAAACACTGTTGTATTGAAGCCGGCTACGTACACCAGATTATCTGCTTTACTCTTTGCAGAAGTGTGTATCGAGGCAGGTCTGCCTCCTGGTATGCATTGGAAATTAGTTAGACACTATCATATGAACTAATGGTATAGAGTGATACAGTGAAATGTTTGTAGGAGAACATTAATTAAGCAGACAGCATTCAAACAAAAACTGCTGTATACTATTACTGCATGAACTTCTTGGAATATAACATACTAAACTATTGGAGACCCATGCCTGTCCTTTGAAATTTATATAATATTTGCAAGTAGCAATCAATTATAGGTTACATACTTAGATTATTGTTGTGTAGGTGTTTTTAATGTGGTTACTGGAAATGGAGCATTTGGAAGTCTCTTAGCTGGGCATGATGATGTTGACAAAGTTGCATTCACTGGTTCAACTGAGGTCTTTAGTATTTGTTTTTATTACTTTTGTGATTATAAAAATTGTTTTTTTTGTTTAGGTAGGTCAGTTGCTACGACGTCTCACAGCAGGAAGTGGCAAGCGTTTGTCACTAGAATTGGGTGGGAAATCTCCCTTTGTTGTATTTGACTCTGCTGATCTTGATAGTGCAGTTGAAGGAGTAGTGGATGCCATCTGGTTTAATCAAGGCCAGGTAAAACACCAACTTCATTGAAGTCATGCTAATAGATATGCCACTGTTAGTCTCTCTGATAATATTTACAGGTATGTAGTGCAGGATCACGGTTGTTAGTTCAGGAAAACATAGCTGAAAAGATGGTGCAAAAAATCAAGGATCGCATGGGCCATCTTCGTGTTGGAGACTCTCTGGACAAGTGCATTGATGTTGGAGCCATAGTTGATCCTCAACAGAGAAAGTCAGTGGATGACTTAGTCCAGAAAGCACGAGAAGAACGAGCAGAGGTGGGTGTAGTGACTTTTCTTAATGCATAGTTTCACTTGTTTGAAATGATGCCTGACATCAGATATTTCAATCATGTGCTTGTATGCCATCACATGGCTGTTTCTATCCTCCTACTCTCATCACAAATGTTCAACCAGTTTCTATTGTTGTGCAAGAAGAGGTAAATGAATACCTTGCATGCAGTTTCTTATTGTTGTCAATATTGTTAACTGTGTTAGGTGTTTGGTCCAGTTTTGACTGTTCTAACCTTTCGTACTCCAAAAGAAGCAATTTCTCTGGCCAATAATACACGTTATGGTCTGGGTGCAAGTGTCTGGACAGAGAACTTTAATTTGGGTTTGGAAGTAGCATTAAGCATTAAGGCAGGCTCGTGCTGGATCAATGGGCACAATATGTTTGATTCTGCTAGTGGGTTTGGTGGATACAGGGAGAGTGGTTTTGGTCGTGATGGTGGACAAGAAGTCAGTGCAATCATTGAGACATTTTGAGAAAGTAGACTTACTAAATGATATGCAGGGTTTATATGAATATGTGAAGCCTTCATGGCAGGAGAGACCAAGGCCAAAAGTGGATGAAGAAGCTGTAAAAGCATTTGGAAATTCGGTTCCTCCAAGGCCACTTAATCCATCCAAGGACCAGCACCATCATTATGCTGTTACTGCTGAAATAGAAGGTCACAATGTTCCAAGGTTTGCAGAGGAAAGTGTATGTGTTATTCCCATGTTTAAGAATGTATTTGTATTTTGTAGCATTGACCGAACATTGAAGATGTACATTGGTGGTGCACAGAAGCGACCAGATGCTCCATATGCTCGATCTGTTGTCAGTCCCACTGGAGCTGTAGTCGGTCAGGTTGGAGAGGGAAATCGTAAAGATATCAGAGAGGCTGTTGAGGCAGCACACAAGGCTGCCCCAGGGTATATTCTCATAGTGTTTGCAGCTTAGGACATTACTTATTTGTGCAACCTGGATAAGGTGGGGCAAGCGTGCTTCTCACAATCGGGCTCAGATTGTCTATTACATTGCTGAAAACCTGGAACTGAGATATGAGGAGGTGGCAAAAAGGATATCGACTATGACAAGCAAGTCTATGGAAGAAGCAAAACAGGAAGTTGACCTCGCCATACAAAGGCTTTTTCATTGGGGAGCTTATGCTGATAAATATGGTGGAAACGTACAGGTAAGTATGAGTTACTATTGATGTCTGCTTGTATTGTTTCATTGAATCATAAGCTCACTGTTGTGGACAGGAAACTAATTTGTATGGCTGTACTGCTCGAATTCACGAACCCGTTGGAGTGATTGGCATTGCTTGTCCAGATGACTATCCTTTGCTTGGATTTGTTTCGCTTTTTGCTCCAGCTGTTGTAAGAGCAAATACAATAGTTATTGTTCCCAGTGAGAAGTTTCCACTCAGTGCAACGGATTTGTATCAGGTCAAGGGACTGTTAATGAAGATAGTATATTGGGAATTTTTGTGATGTATGTTTTATGTGGACAGGTATTTGACACATCGGATCTTCCTGGTGGTGTTGTCAATATTGTAACAGGCTCAAGAGATCACCTGACAAAGTATCTTGCTGAGCATCAGAATGTTGATGTATGAACAATAGTGACACTATTAATTGAGAAATAAAGTAACATTGCTTAACTTAATGATTGGACAGACAAATATACAGCAACTGAAGGACAGACAACCCAAGTAACAGTCTAGTTTGTTTTGCAGGCTGTGTGGTATTTCGGATCAGCAGAGGGTAGTAAATTTGTGGAAGATGTGTCAACTGTCAATGTCAAGAGGACGTGGGTCAACTATGGTCTAGGAAGAGACTGGAAAGATCAGAAACAAGGGCAAGGAGAAGAGTTCCTCCTTCATTCCACTGAATGCAAAAACATTTGGATCCCAATGGGTGAGATATTTGCCAACTAGTGTGAAGACTCAAGTTTTTGTCTTATTCCATGCAGACTGGTTTGTGTAAATCACAATTTTGCAGTGTTAACATTTTTCTATTGTGCAAATGTTTCCTCTTTTCAACGCCAATGTGAATGAGGAGGGATGACCAAATATTACTGGCACTTTCATCCAACAAGGCACTTAATTAGTTAGTGAAATTGAGTTGATCAATTAGTGTTACAGAAAGTACTGATTGATGATGACTCCACATCATATGAATATTTTGAGAAAGTAGACTTACTAAATGATATGCAGGGTTTATATAATATGTGAAGCCTTCACATGGCAGGAGAGACCAGAGCCAATTGCAAACTACTGGATGAAGAAGCTAGCCTTCCATCCTCTTTGTCACTTTCCTTGTCATCAACTCTGATTCTTCTTGCCTTTCATGTGTTGCGATAACAGAGCTATGCAGCAGAGGTTTACTATGATTGATAAATGATGCTCAACACTAACTCCTTGGTACTTTCAAATCAGATATGATGTAGGTGTAGGGAGCCTGATCACACATGACAGAATTCTACATCTTGTGACAAAGTACCATCTTTAGTAAAAAAGGCCACTGATACGCTAAAGTACATGTAGTTTATGGTAGTTAAAACAGACATTGCAGAAAATTAGTTTCACGCAGTTTTAATTAAGCTCTACCAGCTGAGGTTGCACCTTCTTTCATTCTGCAAGGTGTATCTTGTACAGTCAACACTCCTACAATACGCGGTAACATGTCAGTATGCGGAACTTCCACCCCCACCGTGTAAGTTTTACTAGAATGGCAGAGTGGCAGCTGAAAGCGCGTGTAGTGTGTCCTGCATGTAAGGTGAGAAATCTTAGTCACCTAAAAACGGTGTTACAAAAAAAAATGTATGAACCTGCATACAATAACAAGCACCGTAAGAGATGTATCATACAAAACCAGATTGCCCTTGGAGTTCTACTTTAAAAAGTTGATGAAACGTGAAAGACTACTAGTTTATGTTGATAGATGACTATTTTAAAGGATTTGAAACAAGTACACAGATTCAAGAGACAATAATTATATTCAAGTCTAGATGACTCGAGTTCACATCTCTGCAACACTCCTAAGGACACTAGAAATTGCTTCTGTTTCATATTATAGCACCATTGACATGACTGTTGCATGGCAGCCATCACTTGTACCAGAGGTACCTTTTATCTAGCTCTTTCCAGCTGTTAGAAAGCTGCCACCAACATTAATTTAACAGAGTGCCTATCACGTGCATGTGACGGCTTGTTCACCATCAACATAGCAGTACACGCACTTGAAGCTGTGGTACTTGCTCAATGTGAGGACAGCAGGTTGTCTATCTAGCTTGTGGTAACTACACCTATTTGACCCATTTGGTGTATTATTAAACATGGGTACAATTCAATCCAAGAAGGCAGTGAAGAAACACCAACCGAAGAAAGGAAAACGAAAGCCACACTTCAATTATACAAGAAAGGTCGAAATCCGTGAACTGCTTGAGGACTCCTATGTACAAAGGCTTGAAGATGCAAAGCAAACTCTGTCAAAGCCAACAGCTTGCAAAACCTTCATTCAAACTAGAGCAACCATCAGACAAAAAGAATGGTCCCATTCTTTGGATGTGCCGATGTGGACAGAAAAAAGGAAGGTTGATCAAATGAGAGAAGTGTGTAAAAGAAGAAGAGACAGGAAGACAAATGTGGACAAAAGGAGAGAGGTGGATCACAATAAGGTGTGTGAAAAGGTAGATAGAAAAAGAAAGATAGGTAGAAATAGAGAGGTGGATCAAAGGAGGGAGGCAGATCACAAGAGGGAGGTGTGCAATAAGAGAGTAGATAGTAAGAGAGAGGTGCACAGAAAGAGAGAGGTGGATCAAAAGAGGGAGGCAGATCACAAGAGGGAGGTGTGCAAAAAGAGAGTACGTAGTAAGAGAGAGGTGCATAGAAAGAGAGAGGCTGATAGAAAGACGGAGCTGAATCAAAAGAAAAAGGTGCATAAAAAGAGTGAGGTGGCTATGAAGAAAGAGGTTAATATAAAGAGGAAAGTGGGTGAAAAGAAAAAAGGAGCTACAAAGAGAGAAGTAAATGAAACAAGGCTTCGAAGAGCCACAAGATTGATGAGCATTGATGACTCTTCAGCAGGGACAGGCTCAACAGTACAACCAGCAACAAAAATAGAGACAAGAGACGAGTCAATGGGAGATATGGCCGACTTGGACTCAGTAGCACTGTCAACAAGAAACATAGAGGAAAGAGACGATGCACTGCCACAAGAACAGGATTTAGAAGACGGTCATCCACATACCTCAGGACTAGGTGACAGAAACACTTGTAAAGATTTGGCAAATGAATTCCAAATCAAACTTGCAAAGGTCAGTACACAGGTTAGAGATGGAATAATACGAATTATTTATCATACAGAATTTGAGAAAGCCAACAAAACAGAAAAATACTGAAGTATAATGTGTAGGGTTTATTCAGGCATGTGAAGCCTTCATGGCAGGAGACACCAGAACCACCGGTGGCTGAAGACGCTTTAGATGCATCTGGAAATTTCATTCTCTCTAAGCCACTTAATCTGTCCAAGGACCAGCACCATTGCTATGCCAGCACTGCTGAAATTAAAGGTCACAGTAGTTCACGGTCTGTAAAAGTTGAAACCTATCAGTTGCTTATTGGACAACGAATGCATATTTTTGTAGTATTAATTGCACCTTGAGGACATCCAGTGGTGGTGTAAAGAAGCGACATAGTTCACTATGTGCTCGATCTGTTGTCAGTCCTACTAGACCTGTAGTTAATAAGGTTGGAGAGGAAAGCCGTAAAGATATCAGAAAAGCTGTTGAAGCAGCATGCAAGGTTACTCCAAGGTATGACCTTACAATGTTTGCAGATCTTGTCTTTGCCTATTTGTACAACTTGTATAAGGTGGAGGAGATATCCTTCTGAGAACCGAGCTCAGATTGTCCACTACATTGCCAAAACCCTGAGACTACGAAAAAAGGAGGACACAATACAAATATCTACTGTGACAGAAAGGCCTATGAAAGAAGCAAAGCAGGAAGTTGATCTGGCAATACAGAGGCTTTCTTACTGGGCAGATAATGCTGATAATTTTGGTGGAGACATACTAGTAAGCTTCAATTTCTGTTAGTATTGGTTTTAGTATTGTGTTGCTTATCTTGTGTTATCAACTTAATTTTAATTGCTATTGTGAACAGGAAACTACTATGTATGGTTGTACTATAAGAAGTCATGAACCTGTTGGAGTAATTGGAATTGCCTGTCCAGATGACTATCCTTTGCTTGGATTTGTCTCACTCTTTGCTCCAGCTGTTATGAAAGCAAATACTATTGTTATTGTCCCAAGTGAAAAATATCCACTAATTGCAACTAACGTATATCAGGTCAAAGGACTGCTAGGTCTATTGGGCATCTATGTGATGTTTCGTGTATATAGGTAATTAAGAAATCAGCTCTTCCTGAAGGTGTTGTCAATGTTGTAACAGGCTCAAGGGATCACATGGCTAAGTATCTTGTTGAACATCAGAACGTTGATGTATGCATGACCCACATATAGCTCTTTGACATACTGTAACTAAATTAGTAGATTTATGAATGAACAAACAGAATAACGTGACTGAAAGACATATACACATAAGACAACCCAATCAACATTCTATCTTGCAGGCTGTCTGGTATTTTGGATCATTGGAAGGCAGCAAATTGATAGAAAAATTGTCAACTGTCAATGCAAAAAGGAAGTGGGTTAACCATGGTCGAGAAAGAGATTGGAAAAATGAGAAAGAAGGGCAAGGAGAGGAGTTCTTTCTTCAAGCCACTGACCCCAAGAACATATGGATCCCAATGACGGAGATATTTGCCAGTTAATATTATGAAGTATTTACTATCTACTATTGCAGACTGCTTTTGGATAGTGACTGCTCATCTCACTTCCTTCTGTAGTTGTGTATTGGAAACATTGGCATGCACACACCATACAGTAATAATTGTAGAATACCAATAGGTATCATTTGTCTGAAACAACTCCACAGACTTGAGAGGGAGTGATCATGGTCAGAAAAGCAATCATCACGTTTCAAGACAGCTGCAGATTATTCTCTAGAGTCTATATACTCCGAAGTAAAGTATGAATGCACGATTAATCGGTTGGCAAAGGCATTTCAGCCTTGTGTAGAAAGCTGCTACTAACAGGATCATGCAGCTAATAGCGCCAATCAAGTGACGGCAGACGCCCACTCACTTACATACACTTGAATCCCTAGAATGTACAAAGATAATCAATTCTCTCAATGTGAGCACCGCATTTTGTCTGTTTAGCTTGGAGCAAACGCAGCTGTTTAGCGTAAGAGACTACAACATGGGAGCAAGTCAAAGCAAGAAGACGGTAAAAAACCGTCAACTAAGGGAAGGAAAAGGAAAGCCACGCCTCAATTCTCAGAGAAAGACAGCAAGAAAAGTGGGAATCCGCGGAATCCTTGGAGATTCATATGTATACACGCTGGGAGATTCAAAGAAATATCTGTCAGAGCCAAAAGGTGGCGAAGACTTCAATCAAACCAGAGCAAACATCAGATATGGGGAAAGGTCACACTCCTTGCCAGTGCCAGTGCAGAGGAATAAACAAAGGCTGCCAAGAGTGACAAGACTGACCAGTGTTCATGACTCAATGGGAGATATGGTAGAGTTATACTGGGCAGCACAAGCACCGACAAACATAGAGACAACATGTGACAATCCGACACAAGCACAGCATTCTACTCTTACACGTTGCTCGGGGCTTGGTGACAAGGACGACTGCAGAGAATTGGCAAATGAATTTCAAAACAAACTCATACGAGTCAGCAGGTTGTCGATGGAAGAATATGACTTCATCATACAAAAAGGGAACAAGACAAGAAACATACAGCCAGTTACAACAGAGCTTAATTGAATTACAAAGTCTACAACTGATTGCATAACAGACTGCATAGATTACAACTCGTTTTTTACGTACAAACAGTGGTATCAACACAATATGGGTGGGAGTTCAAGTACACAGTGACAAATGAATGATGTAGAAGGAAATGGGGCCGCATAGCTGTAATTTCAAGGTTTTGTGCTAGTTTTGAATGGTAAGCCAAGACTTGCTGACAACATAATTTCAACAATACGACAATTTTGGTCAAGTGTCACTGCTTTCTTTGTGACAAATAACGATATTGCTGTATACTTAAAATTACAAATTGCTTTCCCTAGACTGCTAATTTTAATTATCTATTTACTTTGTTGTTGTTGAGTTGCAGCCGCCTGCATTTGCTTCATAAGAGCTTCATCTTGCATGTACATGCTGGTCAGCTTCTTGCCTACTTGGTCGTGTATTTCCAAGTATTTTGCTACACACCTGTCCAGGCAGACAGCTTCGCCTTTAGTCAGTTCTCCTTCCTTGTACTTCGGTGGAATGCACTTCTTGTGGCATGCAGCTGTCAGTCTAAATTTAAACCATTGCTGACACACCATGACGCCGAGATACAAACAAGAAAAATCCCGAAAACACAGAGCAAAGACAGAAGAAGAATAACAACAAACGGGACTGAGGAAAGCCCCTCCTATCATCTCCTCAAATGCTTACTTGTTATACATATCCATCATAACCTCTATTTCTAATTCAGCCATTGCTTTCTGTCTGTTTTCGTCAATTTGTTGTAAAGTCGCCATCTCTACTAAGTTGACGCGCGTTAGCTCGGAATCCATGCGTGACTTGCAGGTCCCGTATGGTATGGATAGCGAACAACAGGTTGAGAGCAAACCTAAATTGTAGGACATTAGGCAATTGAAATAGTTGTTGTTTGACATCTAGGAAGAGTTTGAAGTTCTTCAGTCTATATATGAAGGAGATGAAAATTTTAAGACTCTAGAGACAACGAAATTCACGTATAAGGTATGTGTTCTAGAAGATGCAACAGCAAACTGTCTTTGAAATTTAAAATTAAAGTTATTTAACCACAGGCAAGGCACACGTACAGGTGACCAGTACATTGCCACTATATGTAGTTCATGAGCATGTGCAGTGCTTTGGTGACTTATATTTAGGTAATTAATAGTTAATTATTATTATTAAGGAATACGTTTAATTATTAGATTGACGAGGGACTAATTGCAAACAGCAATATGGTAATTGAGTGAACAGGTCACAAAAGCATAAAATAGTACCAGATCTGAACATTAAGAAATTAGTGATTGATGCCACTTTGTAAATCTGTTTCCCTTAGGAATGGTAATTGTTTGCACCCATTCAGGTGTCTGAAGGTGACGATGAACTGAAACATTTCCTTGTGGAGATAAGCTGGCCTGCACAGTACCCTCGTGTTCTCCCAGAAATCAATCTTGATGTGTTCTTCAACAAACATTTGTAATTAAACTACTTCCAAAACTACTTTTCAGAACTACTCTGATCTTGACAAATAAATTATTCAGATCGGAGAACACAAAATCATACATTCAATCTGCACTTTTGGAGCAGGTTTGTTTGTCATTTGTTGTCTAGCATGTGATGTTTGACTCGGTATCTCAGGCTAGAACAAGCCTTGGCAATGCAGTGACATTTACTTTGTTTGAGTGGGCAAAAGAGAACTCCAGCGAGCTAATGGCCAACAATGATCCCGGAACATTCATAATCAAGGTTTAATGGAGTGTCATCTACCTCCACATAGTTAGCATGCAGTTTCTCTTCTGTTATCATTGGTTAGGGTGAAGAGGAGGGTGAAGCGGAGGGTGAAGCATCAACCACTACAAAAGACTCTAACACAAGCATTAAACCAACCAAAAAAGAAGTGCTGAGTAAAGCACAGAAAAGGCGCCGTGCAGCAAATCTCGGTAGGTTTTCATTTACTACATTAATTAAACAAAGAGGATGCACATGCAGTCTATGCCATGACAATACACCAATATCACTGCAGATGCAACAGAAACTTACATGTTTAGGAACACTACACAAAACTGGAAGATTTGAATGTAGTGATATTAAAGGCATGGTTTGTTTGCAGGAGAAAAGCCAAGGGGTTGGAACTGGGTGGATATTGTGAAGGTAAAAAGAATATTGATATTTTTTTAAATTTTACTAAATTGTTGATTGCTGTTTGCCCACATTGATGTACTTGACCTGATACAACTTCCCAGCATGTAAGCCATTATGTTGTTAGTGATTGTGCTTTGTCTGACATTTGCTGTGTCATTGCAGTTAAGTCAAACAGGAAGCAAAAGCAACTCCTAAACAGCCACTGCCAAGAATGTGTTCTTGTCTACCAAGTAGATATACAAATTGCCTTAGATTGACTGAGGCCTTGAGAGTAATCATAGTAAGCAATAGTATGTAACACATGATGAAAAATGAGAGTCAGTACCACACTAACGTGACTAGAGCTCAGGTTGTATCTGCTACTAGACTATACTACCATTGTATTGTGGCAGCAAACTTCAGTTTCTTGTCTAACACATCTGCGATCTCTTCTAGTGACTCTGTGTAGCTGTCCCTCGCATGTTTGAGCACCTTTGCTTGAACAGCATCATCATCCTAACAATACATTAATAAGCAATAAATGACGAAGACAGCTAAGTATACCATGCAACGTAAAGTGCTATTTCCTTGCAGTAAAAGCAAGTGTAAACAGGAAGGCACCAATAGAAAGTGTATGCAAATGCAACCAATATTTAATCAAATAGCCATGGAGATACGACAGTGCCTGGTGTAGTAACGTCTTCTTACTCTAAAGTCACAGAAAATGTTGGTGCAAACTAATAAACATCTTCATTGAACAAAATGGCATCCCAAGCTTGAACATGTAATTTGGTGATGTAGATACCTATCTTTACATTGTGTAATCTATGATGACTCACCACAGTTGAGATGGAGAGAGATGTAAGATTTTCAGCAATAATCTCTTCCTTTACTTGACTCAACTCTGACTTGAGTTCCACCATCAGTTCTGTCACTTTGACTTGAACTGGTTTCATGGATGATTTTAAAGAGTTAAATGCAACAACCTACAATAATGATGATCAGAACGCTTTCTCCCAACACGCATATCACAACATAACACCAATTTTATCACAACTTTAGGATACAATCTATAGCTATAGTATTTTAACAAGATTAGAATGATGATCATTATGAAGGATTCGAATATCAACCTAGATAGACAAACCACAAGTGAAATGATTGCAGTGGTCTATAATTGCTCCCACTGCAAACATTACGATCAGTCTCAGTTTTGACTCTCTTTGAAATTTATCGAGAGGGAGGATAACTCTTACGGGTGGTCCTCCAACTTTAATAACAAACACAATGTTAGTAACAGAATTCAATTCACGTTAGCCATTGTTGGTGCAATGGCATTTTATTGGTAGTGTATTTGACACATCCTGAACAATTTATCCTTAATTAATTAAGCAATCTTTCTTTATAAATATGAACAATGGTCTAAAGACCTTGTTGGCTTCAACTACTCATGCAGTAGTTTCAAGAACTTTCAATAGACATGCTAACATAAACCTCTTGTACAAAGAACCACAATAAAACAAGATCAACAATTACCAATTCTTGATTCTTTGTCTTCTTTTTCTGTTTCTTCGAGCTCTGCTGCGGTTCTAAAACTTGACTAAAAGCAGCTAATACAACTAGTGTGTGACAAAAGGTCTGAAACAGAAGATTTCAGTTAGGGACAACATCAACTCTCAAGTTATATGTTACAACAACCTCTGTCAGAAAAACAAGTGGCTCTAAACAAAATCCAGAAAACTGTCGTTTGTTGTCAGTTCCCACACACAGTGACTTACTACACCTTTGAGATTGCTCTGCAACAATAAATATTTGGTTATTGCAACATTCAATTTCTTCTAAAAAGCACATCTTTTAATTGACAAGCATGGAATAAGTCAATCATTTAGCATGAGCAATTCTAAAGTCATTGATTTGAACACAGAAAATTTGTCAGAGCAAGTAACAAGATCAATTCTTCTGAGATGATGAGATTACAGCCACGTCTTTCCACCATGTCTCTCGGAACAAGACAACTAGACAAACAACAGAGTGTCCACTGCTATAGGTTGACACTTTGATGTCTCTTGCTTTCAAAGTGTGACAGCAGACCTGCTGTCAACTGACGTGTATAATACATACAACTTACATTTGCATCCTTGGAATGAGTACGATTGTTCACTCAAACAAATAACGTACACATCTTAGTGTGTCTTCCAACCAACAGTCATACATATATGCATACCCACACAAAAACATATAAAGCAAACGATTTGCTGAAAGTAGCTTGTACCTCCTAGTATCAACAACAGTCTAGCCACTGCTTCATTGGTTGCTTTCTGACAATCCGCACATTCAGTTGCTGCATGATATCTATAGTTACAACAAAATATGACAACCAAACTTTGTTGTCTCACCTGTCCAATTTACTGAGGCAGCTCTGAATAAAGTGATAGCCACAGAAATTAAATTAAGTAGCACTTCTGAATGCCCACCTTCTAAATATGGAATAATTCGATTTCGAGGTGGACCTTGAATAGGAAACTACAAAAAGTCATCACAAACTAATTTCACTGGGAATGTTGAGAAATGAGTATGCATATGTAACTATTTCTTACTGATTCTCAATAATCTACAATTGTTAACACTCTTTGTAAAGACATGCAAAAACACTATCATAGTTTGCAGCTCTAACTGTCATATAAAATTAGCAACAATTGCAATTTCAAGTGGTGAGCAGAAACTCTTTAATGGGTTGATGCTTGTGAAAGTGGTGATTTGTTGCATGTACAGTACTTATAGTAATTGGAGTTGAAATTAGATAAAAGTGTGTGTGTGTGTGTGTGTGTGTGTGTGTGTGTGTGTGTGTGTGTGTGTGAGTGTGTCCACATCATAACTTTAACTTACATTGAATGGTACAGGCAACAAATGATACCTTGGTGTGCACCTTGGAGTTTTGTTGAAGGCTTTCTACAACACCTTGTAATTCACTGAAGACGCCCTCTAATTCAGCAACTCCATCAGAGATTGTAGCTATAGAATTTTCAGCCTCTCGAATTGGTGTAGTAACTGGTGTTACCAACCGCAGCATAGATACAATTAGATAAAGACTACGAAAAGTTCCAGAACGTATTTTCAACCACTCCATGTCCAAGTCAAATGAGAGTTTGACTTGCTCATTGGTTAGTCTCCTGATGAATGCCAATTAAATTACATAGTGTATGTTGAGTAATCTAATTGCATACCCCAATTTACCTGTTAGGAGGATCCCATGTGTCTAATACTTTAGTATCACGATTATCCAAAAGAACATGGAAAAACTCTTCATAGAAAGACAGAACAAATGACTTTGCAAAAACCTATTTGTACATACAATTAGCAGAATGACTCACGAGCAACTGCCCAGATTGTAGCATTACTAAGAGAAATACAGATTTCATCTAAACTACACAGAAAGGCATACATTAGCATATAATTGCTAATACTCAATAACTAACTCGTCTCTGTTATTTAATAAAGACAGTCATGTACTGTACTTGTATTGAACACTATATTGTGTTCCACTCTACTAGTTCACCTTGACAATGTAATCACAAACTGCTCACCAATTTTATTGTGGCATCACAGGAAGTAAACAGTGCTACAAATGTGTTTAATTTAATTATTTAGAATAACTCAACTTCATTCTGTTCACATACTTTTGTTAGATAAACTTAAGTAAATTGGTGAGTGGTGTGTAATTCATAAGTCAAACGTTCTCAGTGTTATTTGTACACACACCAGCACTGATATTATTACAACATAGACTAGACGACAGTCTAATCACCACCTCCACTGTCCCAAATTCCTCTTTAAAATACAGCATTACTTCAATGGGCACATGAAGATGTAGTAAGTCTCATAAAAATTAAAAAGTTGTCTACTAATGCTCTGATGCACTTAATCAGCATGTGTCTTGTATAATCAGAAATGCAAGTCTACATGTGCAAAGTCTGTTTGCTTTGTAAATTATTGTGGTATACAAACTTGTCTAGAGAAGTAGTGACACGTCAAAGAATTAAACAGTTCCTGGTGTAAATATAAATTAGAATCTAATTACTTCAATTCCTAAAAAATGACAAAAAGTTACTGTAGGTGTACCTGCTAGCTTCCACCAAAACATCAAAAGCTGTAGAATCATAAACAGTCATAGGAAAAGTGATTGATCTCTGAACCTTCTGCTGAAATTGAATAATCTCTAAAATCTGTTACAGGTGCACAGTGCCTTTAATAGTTCATACAAAATGGTGTCAAATATTCCAAACCTTGTGAAATGACCCGCTCCGATATGCTGAAACAACATACTCAGGAGTCTAAACACACAGAAGTTCACCTAACAACACTTCTCCAACAAAGAAATTTGTTCTCACATCTTTCTTGCTCATGAAAAAATATGCCAGTGTCATTTTAGCAAGTTTCCGTGCTGTCTTAAAGTAGCCTAATGATGAAGCGGGTGAAAGAAACAAATAGCTAGAAGAGGAAAAATTAGAAAAAAAAAGACGAAAAAGACATGTAGATTAAAGTACCCAAGTGTGTCTAACTGAATGTTCCTAATCTCCATTGAGTTGAAAATTCGTGCACAGGGATCAAAAACACCTAACAGAACACAATGGTGCTTTCTCAACATAAAATGAACAAAGCCACTATCTAAGACCATTTACCTAGAATCGAGTAAATGCGAACAAGTAGTAGTTGAATTTGTGGATTAGACGGGCTAAGCAGCAGTGCTTCTTCTAATATACCAACTGCATCCCAATACACAATCATATCGCCTGGTAGCAAAGAACACGTCTTAGCAACAACTACCCAAATAGGTCTCTAATTCCCATACCCAAATCTACAGCAATATCAATAATAAGATGAGCAGCTAGTAAAGCGTAGTTATCATTTGGCCTAAGATCAGTCTCCAGCAAACCTTTACCTACACAAAATACCAACAAATGCTCTCATTCACAGTAGTGCACTCAATGACAACAATAATCCGTATTCCATAGAAAGCACTTCATATTATACATGTTCCCAAACTAGTCAGTAATCACCACACACAAGCACGCGCGCGCACGCGCACACACACACACACACACACACACATTCAACTTCAAACCATATTTGATTCCATTTTTAAAGTGTTGAATTAGTTCTTCAGACAATGTCTTCTTGTCTGCTACACTTAAATTTGTATGAGTCCCCAATGTCCTTGAGAGCTGAAGAGCACAGATATGACGCTGCATCACATTTAACTAAATTCATCCAAACAGTCTCAGATTGACACAACTTATGAAATTTCAATAACATTTTTACTGCTTTTCTCTCAATTGTTTCAGCTTCATCACTTGAACTGGACAATGCAGCTTGACTTCTCAGTTTAGTAAGAAACTACAAGCAAAGAACTTATCAGTATTCTTCATTTTAGAACAGAAATTGGAAAGAAATTCATCTATTTATTTATCACAAGTGCAAAATCACTACTTATTCAATTACATTTTTTCTTATTATTAATTAAACATTTCTATCTTTTAATTAATAACTTATATAAAGCAAGTAGCATTTACAGTAAATGTTTGTGGCACTGTTTCCCATTCTGGGTGACCCAATTCAGATGGGTAACCAAGCAAGCAAACAGACAAACAGGTTGCCATACCTCAGATTGTTGACTGTCATCCATCAAATGAAGATAATTGTCCACATCAGAGTAACAACAGTACCGATCACCAAACAAGTCATAGTACTCACAAAACATTTGCAATGGTGTTGCCACATCTGCCAGGTGTTGTCCAACTCCATGCTGTCTTGATCGATTTACTAGTTCCATACGAGCCATAAATGGTCCTCTTAATTTGGCTCCTTTCTTTTCAAGTTCTTTAGCAACAAGTGAGTCAACAAATTTCCAAGCAGTCAGTACATCTCGATCTAAGTCATCATCACAGACATTGTCTCCAGCATCATTGTCTGTTGCTATAGACAAAGCCTGCATCTCCATTAGTCCAAAAACAGAGTCAAAATAGAGTTGATAAAGACCCCAGTTGTCTGAACTAGAACACCAACAGCACATGGCAAAGTAAGTATGTAAGAAGACAATGAATTTGTAAATATAGTAAGTACAGAAATGCAAAAAAAGTAGGTGATAAAGTCTTGCATCAGTGTCACTGTACCTGCATGTCTGCCCACAATTTACATGTTGGCATACCATCTCTCTACATTCAAATGCATCATATTTGACTGCCTGTCTTCTGAGTTAAAGCCTGCCTGAGTTAAAGCCTGCCTGTCCACTGTGAAACAACCTATGAGTGTTTGCACTCTTGCAACTGAAAAGTACATAGAATTTTTGTTGAATCGTGTGATCATCACCAGGTTCATTAATAGGAACCTCTTCACTGCTAACCACAGGATCATTCTTGCATTAGCACATAGACGTACTTTCTTCATTGGCTTTGCCAGAATATCAACCTTGGATTACAGACTACCATACCTTGATATATAATGGCACCTTGCTATATATAACAGGCTAAACAGCATGCTTTGTTTGCAGCAATTTCTGATAAAATTGATTTCTAATGACATGCCGTTAAATGCAAGGTAATATGGTACATGCCACTTGCTTCGCACTCACTTGCCTTCTCACAACAGCAATTGATTGATTTACAATCAGTCAGAAAGTTAGTTAGTTAAAGGATTAAGTAAACAAAAATTAATTAATTAACTAAATATTATTACTACAACAAATCCAATTTCAACTACACGTTAGTTATATTCACTAAATGCACATTTCTCTAAATATTGATATTATTTAATGAAGCCAATGTGTAAAATTCTAAATGTTTTCTTATCTGTCAGCATGAACTGAAATTAGTCTGTTCTGTTCTAGACTTCCATTATTTAAATAAAGTGTATATTACTATTAACCAAACTCGAATGCTCTCACTCTGTTCGAAGGTCTCTCTTTGCTATTTGGTTTATGACTGGCCATCTTTTCAAAGTCCACAAAATTTCTCTCTCGAGCTGCTCTTTCTCACTCTCATCCTGCCATAAAGCAGAAAGTTCACCTTGCAAAACCGTAAGAGCAGCTTCATGTTTGTTCTGTTGCCTTAATACCATTACATACAGCCGTAGCTCTGCAAAACAAACAGACCATTGCATAATAACGATGGCAACAATTATTGGTATCAAACTACAATTTAAAGGCTGGTTCACATTATTAACGCTGATGCTCAGCTGAGCGTCAACATCAAAGACACCGCCTTGATGCAGGCGGCATCCTTTGATGTTGACGCTGACGCCCATGCTGGAATAGAATACAATTCTATTCCAGTGTCAGCATCAGCATCAACGTCGGCGTCAGCATCAGCATCAACGTCGGCGTCAGCGTCAATATTATGAACCAGGCTTAAAGTTTAGCAGCATATATGTATTGATCAGAAAAAAGCTTTACACACAGCAGAAAATCGCTTAGAAACACTAGCTAGAGTCAAATAATGTGTCCAGCTGTACATGATATTTGCTTAAGAGATATCAATTGTGTCTATGCTATATGTAATCAGCCTTTCAGTCGACTCTCGGCAGCAGCCAAGAGAAAACTTTTGGAAACGTTGCTAACGTTGTTTCTTTTTCTGCACACCATGAGGCACATGATGGCCGATCGAATAAGAGTAAAACTCAGCCGGCATCTAATGTTTAGCATGTTGTAAATAATGTTATTGCTCATGTTCACACACACACACACACACACACACACACACACACACACACACACACACACACACACACACACACACACACACACACACAGGTGTACTCATGCTAGGTTTGCCTACATTCATCAGCTATGTATCCTCCCATAAATTGTGCTACATAAATCTGTGCCCCAAAAGCATTAAGGCGTCCAACAATGTTAGTCTAATACAAATCAAAGCATACAAGAATAACTATAATAAATGGAAGCTAACATGTAGAATAATAGTTATTTCACATCCATCCATCCATGACTTATGAATTAATTAATGTAGTTAATATAAATCACTGGAGAGCTGCAGTTTTGTCTGTTAGTGCATCATTGTAACAACGCCTTCATTTCAACCACTTTTCATCATACCAGCAATCAACAACTCACCAGCCTCTGATTCCATTTTGTTCTCTTTCACATTCTTCTCTATCATCCGTTCAGCCAGAGAAAGCAATGTCTTCTTTGTCAACTGCACATCATCAGAAGCATGGGCCTGCATAACACAAAGACAAAATCATCAGTGCAGTGCTAAAACACATTGCAAGCAGTAAAGAGCTTGATTTTTCCATATGGCCATGAATCATAATCATGCAGCTACTACTGACCTGCATGACAATACTCATCACAGACCAATAGTAGTAAGGATTCTTGGGTACCAATTTAAATAATGACATCCCAACCTAACAGACAACCATCTATTAGCCTGTTAATTAACAATGATACACCTAATCCACACCTGACCCACGCCCACATCCACAAATCCACACATCCACACACACACACACACACACACACACACACACACACACACACACACACACACACACACTCACTCACTTGCTGCTGTCTCTTGTACTCATTCAGTCTAACATAAGCCATAAACAAATGTGTCATATATTCTTCGTTAGTCGGGTCATCTTTGACAGCAACTTCGAAAATCTCCACAATATATTCAGCTGCCACGCCCACAAACCAAACCGTAGCTCTCTCGCATGCAGACATACAACACTTTGTTCACTCACGTTTCCTGGCCTCGCGAAAAAACAGAGACATTGCGTTTAGTGACGCATCATCATACGGACGCTTCTTTTTTGCATCATCAATCAGATTCCACGATTCCACGTCTCTTCCTGAACGCAGCAAAGCCAAAGCTTTCAACACCTGTAGACCGGAAATGATATCGATGTCTTAACTCTCGAGCGGCTTGTCCTACTGGAGGTACCTCGACATAGAACTGAGTACGAGTAGGTAACGTACCTTAGCACATAGCAAGTCTTGTTTCTTTAGCAATTTGTCTGCTAGTTGAATAGCTTTCTTGTTGTTGTGAGTGTCCAGAGCCTCTGCAATTGCAAATGATAAATGCAGCATATTGCAAGACAAAAGTAAGCGGTAAGAGAAAACAACTGACCGTATATTGGCTTTAGTCTTCGCTCTGTAACATCGACATGACCACGCGACATGATTGCTATCAATATTGCTAGGTAGTTACGCCCTCTTTATAGAATGAGTCACGTGACTTTTATCTTTACGGCTACGGGTGCTTACGTATGGATCATCCTCTCAACTTTAAGATAATTAAGGAATGTTCGACATCAAGAGCTCGCGTGGCTCAAATTGAGCTTCCTCATTCGGTAGTCGACTCGCCAGTGTTCATGCCCGTTGGCACGCAGGGCAGCCTCAAAGGTCTGACCGTCTCCCAACTCAAACGACTAGATTGTCGAATCATGCTAAGCAACACGTACCATCTGGGTTTACGACCAGGTACGGAAGTAATCGAGTTAGCAGGAGGACTGCACAATTTTATGCAATGGGATCGAAACCTATTGACAGACAGTGGAGGATTCCAAATGGTCTCTTTACTCAAATTGGCGGAAATCACAGAAGAAGGAGTCAAATTTCAATCACCACACGATAAATCAGAGATGCTGCTCACTCCTGAAAAGTCAATAGAAATCCAGAACAGCTTGGGTGCCGACATCATCATGCAGCTAGATGATGTAGTCCACAGTCTGACGACAGGCCCACGTGTTGAAGAAGCAATGCAAAGAACAATAAGATGGCTAGACAGATGTCTGGCTGCACACAGAAAACCGAGAGAACAAAATCTTTTTCCTATTGTTCAGGGAGGTTTGGACGATGAGCTGCGTCGTCGATGTGCAAAGGAAATGAGTAGTCGAGATGTGGCTGGCTTTGCTATCGGTGGACTGTCGGGAGGTGAAGAGAAGACATCCTTTTGGCGAATGGTGGCTACATCAACAGATATCTTGCCTAAACATAAACCAAGATATCTGATGGGCGTCGGTTATGCTGTCGATCTTGTTGTCTGTTGTGCTCTTGGTTGTGACATGTTTGATTGTGTGTATCCTACTAGAACGGCTAGGTTTGGAACCGCTCTTACCACAGCCGGTCATTCAACTATAAATCTCAAGAGTAAAGATTTTGCCAATGACTTCTTACCTATTGATCGAAATTGCTCGTGTTCAACATGTCAGTCTTCGACACGAGCTTATCTCCATGCATTGTTTATTAATCGTGAGGCAGTCGGATGTCATTATGTTACGGTACACAATGTGGCCTATCAACTGGAACTTATGAAAAGCATACGACAAAGTCTTACGGATGACTGCTTTCCTGCATTTGTTCAAGATTTCATGTTGACTGCTTACCCAAACAAGGATTACCCACAGTGGGCAGTGGATGCTCTTGCAACAGTAAACATTAAACTACACTAGAGCAATTTACAATTTTCTATGGTTTAAATTTGAAATTATTTTATTTTTTGCTATGCTTTGAGCTTCTCAATGTCTCAATAGCATATTGAGCAGCTCCAATTGCTGCATCAGAACTTGACCGGATGACAAGTGGAAAATCAAAGTGTCTTTTAACAGCTGCCTGTAAAATGGGATTTTTCACTAAAGCACTCCCAGTTCCAATAACTCGCAGTATTCCTGCATTCCTCAGTGTTTCATTACTTAGCATTCCTGCAATGTTTGCAATCAATCCATCACATAATGCTGTAAATGTTTCTCCCAGTGATGGTGAATGTGGTGAAATATTTGCAACTGAACCAAGTACACTAGGACAGTGTCGTTCACCATATAGTAGAGGAGAAATCTTCAGTGTTGATAGCATTTCTCCCCCTTCCAAAAGCCTCGAGTAAATCGTATCTACAGTAGGACACTCCAAACCAAGTTCTGACACCCAGTTCTGTAGCAAAGAAACAAATTTCATCAAGACATTCCCACCATTCAGAGATGCTGCAACGACAAGACTTCGGTTCATCATAAATGGTTGATACTCTACAGTTTCAACACATCTAGTCGGTATAGGAAGTGCCAACTGGTATGACAGTTGAGCAGAGGTGCCTATATTTAGCACAGCATCAGTGACCGTTTCCATTGCAGCCTGTACTGAGCACTGCATGTCACCCAATGCCGCAAGCACGGGAACACCTGGAGAAATACCATACCATCTATTCACGGTCATCCCAGCAACAGAGCCAGGTGGAACAACTGCCGGTAACAAGTGAACAGGAAACTCACAGTCACGTAGACTACAAGCAAAACACTATATTACACAAAAAGAAACACTTTTTATTACAATACTATAATTTTATTCATACATGTCTTCTTCCCATGTGCATTCTGCTTGGCTAAAATATCCCCAACTGTGGGCATTATGATATGACATGATTGGAACAGTCAGTTTGCAAAGAATGGAAACCAAGAAATCTTGTATTGTTGCTGAGCAATCATACTTTTTTGTAACATCACTCTGATGCTTCTGCATCCAGAATAGAGTCGAACATCCATAACCTTTTGCAATTCTTCTGCCAGATTGTGAGGGTGGTAGTGACCTTAAAAATTCTGTGTTGCATCTACCGTCTTCCCAAGTGATCAGATGGCTGACGTTGTCGTCAGTCAAGCAGTCTACCATTCTATCAAACGTTGTCAGCTTCTCTAGTAATAGATCTATGCAGTTTCTCTTCCATAGCATACAACCATGCATCTGACCGCATACACCAATAGCTTTAACATGGCTTACTGTATCTCTCGGTAACCTTTTGATCGCTCTATCTATTGCCCTAAAAATGAAAGAAACTGCCTGCTCTGCAGCCGCAGTATGCAGTGCACCTGATTTCGTGTAAGCTTTCGTTTCTTCTGATTGAGAAGCGATTATTGCACCACTCTCATAATTAACCAGCACTGTCTTTACAGAAGTTGTACCGATGTCCACTCCGAGAACGACTGCCATCTCTAATTAATCTAGCGACGGGTGCCAGTACGTAGTAGTTCGTGGGATCATTACACTCATACCCAGTCCTCTCCTCGCGCGCACTCCACGTGTTTTAGCACGTGCTTTCTTCCCGTTACACTGTACTTCAATTTCTTGTTTGCACTACAGTTACTGAGTATCGTCTTTGAGAAGGTTTTGCTTTTAATGAAAGACTTCTATCCGAAGTACTTCAAGCTACCTAGACAGTATGTATACACACTTGGCTGCTGCAGTCTCTAGTTGTTGCTTGAGACAGTGGCGTAGCCAGACCTAAATTTTTAGAGGAGCAATATTAATATAAATATGTAAATTAATTAATATTAATAAATTAACATTTAACATTGGAGGTTGATATAAACTTGCACACGCCAACCGCTATTATTGAATTTTTCTAATATTCAAGTTTATGTACGCTACATACGTGCCTTTCAAGCAAATTGCTTCATACAATAGTCAATACGCCTGTGTTATTTTAATGTTAGCCTTCTCCCTTTGTCTACTGAAGCAAACCTATCTATTGTCATACCAAAAGTTAACCAGTTACAAGACAAGTCTTTCTCAATTGACAAAATTGCCAGGTTGTTCATTCTGCTGTCGCTCATTGTCAACCGTAGGTAAGTTTTAGTCCTCTCAAGTTTGAGAACGATCGCTCACAGGTAGCCGTACTTACACCTAGTGTAAGAGCTATTGTCAACAGCTTGACAATAATGGCAAACCCCTTCTTGTTGCGATTCAAATAAAAAAGAACATCAGAAATGGCTGTTAGCTGCTTGCCTGAGAGGATATGCATAGCTTGTTTGCATTGCTCTTCCATCAGTGCTGTTTCGTTGACACCATACCTAGTAGCAAGTGGCATAAGCTTCTCTGAACTAAGAAAGTTTTTCCCAGAATGCGGAGAACAAGCTTGGATAGAATTCATGATTTCTCTATTTTCTTCTGAAAATCGTCGTTGTAACTCGCCTACCCATGAATCAATAACAGGATTGTAGACATGTGCTCGATAATAATGTTTAGTAGTGGCTTCTTCATTTCTTCAGTTGAATCGTCTCCGGCTACATCTCTTCTTCCTGTTGTATCCAACACTACCATATCGGTAAGTAGTCGTTGAGAGTTTCGTTTCTTACCCTTGCGACGTACATCTACAACAGCAATCCCCAAACGCTCAGCCAAATCAACAGAAGCCTTCCAAGTTCTCTCCCACTCTTTGTCACTTCTGCTGCTACGAATAGATGACAGGACAGAGTCAACAAGTTCCGCTGCAGCTGCTAGATCAAGTGAGTCATCTTGCAATTGATCTGACAGTCCTTTGGTTATTGAAAGTCCCTTGACGAGTAAAACCAATATGAATATAAACCTGAAGGTCCTGACATGTGTCAAGAGACCTCCTGCTTTGACTCTTCGCTTACTGTCTCTGTCGTTCTCAGTAAGATCCTCTAAAGTAGCAACTATTTCTTTGAGTGATTGCAGAACTCCAGATACAGCATCAAAGTGGCATGCACATCAAGTATTGCTGAGACTCTTGATACACAATGGTTTCTTTATACCTGCCACCCTCTGGACTTCCTCAAACACAGGCAGAACAGCAGAAGATGACAAAAACAGGTAGAGCATTTGATAAACAGAGAAGAATTCGCTGACGAATTCCACGTTCTTCGAGCAGTCCACAAGAACTAGGTTTAACCTATGTGCGAAGCAATGCATGTAAATGGCTTGAGGACATAACTTCCGAATCTGTGCTTGAACCCCTGACAATTGACCACTCATTACAGAAGCTCCATCATAAGATTGACAGACAGACACACATTGAGAGAGGTAAATTGTGCTGTGACAAAGTGTTGGTTATCAATGTCGAAAGTCCTTCTGCTGTAATGTCACGAGCAGTGACGTATGTCAAGAAACTTTCATACACTGCAGAGGCCTTGACATATCTCACAACAATTGAAACCTGCTCCTTCTTGCTAATATCTCGTGTTTCATCTCCCATCAAAGTAAAGTGTCCACTGTTTCTCACTTCTTCACAGATCTTGTTTCGCACGAGTGATCCCATTACCGATAACAACTCATTCTGAATTTCAGGTGAGCGATAATGTGCATTCTTGGGTAATTTTCCAATCTTCTGTTGCAGATGTGTGTCATGATCTGACAAAAGACCCAGTATTGCTAAAAATTTCCTGGATTTTTTGAATCTTCAGTTTCGTCATGATCTCTCAAGGCTATCCCTTGTTTTGCACAAAGGAGGAGTATGTCAATGACAGTTTTCAAAAGATATCTATTGTATTCTATTTCCTTTTCTGACACCTGAAGCGTTGACTGAGACACAATATCTTGTATTGTGTAACCCTTTTGTGCAGATTGATGATACTCTACCCATGCAACAAACGATGATCTGTGAGCAGATGAAAGTTTGTGTTTTAACAGAGAGTTGGACTTCTCTTTGTGACCACATGTCTTCTTCCAATTAGAAACTCCTGTCACAGTAAACGCTTTGTCAGTGGTCGAGCTTGGAGCAAAGTGACAACAACAGTAACAGTAGCAGGCATCATTCATCACTGAATACCCCAACCATTTGTATTCGATATACAACTCCCTTTTGAAATGACGCTCTCGTTTGCCAAAACTTCGTGATGGAAAACTTATTATAGGTTGTCGGGGTTCTTCATGAGGTCCCGAGGATAGATCTGTGTAAACAAATCAATCAATAGCTCAAATCTAGTCTCAAATATTTTGAATGTAAGATTACACATTGGACTGCATACTTCAGTACACTTATCATTCTCCGCTTGATTTGCCGTCTCGGCCACACTGCTACTACTTGCCGCCTCGGAATCCCCATTGGTCAAGTCAGACGTTGTCACGGGGATTTGTGCACCCGGTGATTTGTGTACCCTCGCGCTTTGCTCGCGATTCCAGACCGTCGACTCGATGCTCCAGACCTCATGTCGGGTACACATATCACCGGCCATGATGCAAAGCTGCTGGTGATTTCGGACCCCGGTGATTTGTGTACCCTTGTGCTTTCCTCGCCGTCCCAGACTGCTTTCAAGCTACAGGACTCGCGATCGTAATGCAAACTAAAGTACTCTCTGTTCCCGATCATCTATTGTACATCTGCATTTAGCTAGAGAACGAATATCTCGTGACAGTTGCACCCGTGGCCGGAAGATGACCATGAAGAAGCCGGATGTATGATGACTGTGACTCAACCGGATGATGACTGACTCCTAGAACTGCCGGATGGTGACTGTGACTCAACCGGACGACTGTCACATGTGACTCAATCGGATAATGACTGCGGCATGCCGAGGGTACACTATATATTTAGAGACACAGCTCTAGCGCTGGATTCAGATGCAGGTTGTTGCAGTTGTGCAGTTGAGTGTCTACAGTCGCGAGCAGTTGTGTATCATAGCACGTAGAATTGATTCTTTGGTTAGCTACAGTTGATCTACTCTAGAGTTGTAGCTGTATCTACGATTTCGTACTAATATGCTTCTATTTGGCTTGTAATAAGTTGTCTCAGTCTGGACGCGCGTGATAGAGCCATATGGACAATCCAGAGTTGACGGATGCAGAGTCAGACGTAGAAGCTACAGTAAGATAGCATTGACATCTGCATGCATTAGTATTGGAGAATGCTCTAAACAATTGCAACGTTACAATTACTTTAATGATGTGGTAGGAAGTATATAGATACTGTAACTTCAGCAGAACAATGGTCGGAAAACATTGTGAACTCATACAAAGAGTTCCTAGTCTCTGGAGGGACAAACTACACTGATATTCCAAGCAGGAAACGAAAGTCATTTAGAAGAAGAGCAAAAGATTTTACAGTTCAAGATGGAAGGTTGTACTACACAAAGACTCCAGGTTTACTCAGACTGGCACTTGGTAGCAAAAATGAGCAAGATCGTGCCTTTCAGGCTAGTGCATCATAATAAAAATTAGTTGCAGTTACTTGAAATAGCTATGTATATGAGTGAAGAATCACTCTGTTGATTGATGTAGGAGTGTCACGTAAATCCAACTGGCGGTCATCTGGGAAGAACTAAAACCACTGACAAAATAAGGAGCAGATACTACTGGCCAAACCAGTACATTGATATCGCAAATCAGGTAGAAATTGTTTTGTTACTAATCTTGTAAAATAATTTAACTAGCACAATTAATGTTTTCTAGATAAGAAAATGTGATAGGTGCCAGAGGACGAATTCTGTTCTCAAATTGCAGTCAAACGAACTCCACCCTATTCCTGTTCGTTCAGAAGTGTGGAGTCTAGTTGGAATTGATCTCATGGGACCGCTAACAATGACAATTCAAGGAAACCAATACATACTAACAATGACATGCTATTTCAGTAAATGGGTTGAAGCTTTCCCCATATCAGACAAAACTGCTGTTACAGTGGCCAGGGCTTTGTACACTGCCTACTGTAGGCATGGAGCACCAAACGATATTATCACTGATCAAGGCAGAGAGTTTGTCAACCAGGTTGTATGAGATATGTCCTATGTGCTTGTTAATTAAATCATGTATGTCCAATGTAAACTTTGCTTCACCTGTAGGTGTATGTACCACTAGTTGGATGTTTATACTGTGTTTGCTTCAACAGGTGTGCAAGGTACTCCATTGTCAATTCAATGTCAGGCAAAGAATAACAGCTGCTTATCATCCTCAGTCTAACGGACTAGATGAAAGAACAAATCAAACAATTAGAAAGTAAGATAAACAATATAAGAACATAAGTGTAGTTCTATTGCAATTACAGTATTATGACTACATAGATGCCTTGAAAAATTGGTAATAGAGCATGAAGAAGACTGGGATGAACTCCTTGACCCAGTTCTCTTTGCTATTCGAACCAGTGTTCAAGAGTCCACCAAGTTCACTCCTTTCTTTTTAATGCATGGGCGAGAAGCTAGGTTTCCTTTAGAAGCTGAAAACAGTGAGATCACTTCTGTCAGTCAGTTGGGTGATGTGCAGCAAGCAGTACATCATCTAAAGGAAATGAGAAACAAAGTTTTCCCTCAAGTAAAAGAAAACATTGAAAACAGTCAGGAAAGACAGAAACAACAATACAGAAAAAGAAAAGGAGCTGTAGTAAACTCTATCCAGGTTGGACAGACTGTTTTGCGATTAAATATGCTAAAAAGGACAACGAAAGGTCATAAGATGGAAGACACCTGGCTTGGACCATACAGAGTTATAGAAATGACTGCATCTGGTGGCTGTGTCCTTCGTTGCATCAAAACTAATTCAACAATGAAGCGCAAAGTTAATATTAGTCAGCTGAAGATCTACAATACACCACAGAAGTCTTCTGAATTGGCAAATGCGACAAGCAAAGATGATGAATCAGCTGCTACTAGGATTAAGGGCAACAGCAAGCCAAATTTCTCAGATTTAGAACGTCAGCTATTTGATCAAAGTCTGTTATGGCTGTGGCGCACAGGAGCAATATGGGAGGCTTGGAAAGCTGAAGAAGACGACGAGAGAGAGGTATGCTTACATCTAGCTACTGGCACATATGATTAGTTATGTTATGGTTACTGCATGTACTTTGTGTTTTGCAGCTTGCTGAACATACAAGCTCTGTTGAAGAATGTTGGCTTAGTGTCAATGTAGA